>NW_026853928.1:0-14397 GCF_026571515.1 Ruditapes philippinarum
TTCTATTTCAGGTACTTCGTTGTGTCCCGCTATCCAAAATCGTCGCTTCGACATCCTGGTCACGGCACCAAATCAACCGTTGTCGTATAACGGAGGAAGAAACTCACGGATGTTACATACTTTTAATATACAAATACAAACACACAAGTGAACGAGTGTAATACTAAAGTCGAACTCCCACTCTGACATTTGAGAATAGTATATATAATATCAACCTGTCCTAAGGACATTTTATAATGTATATAAATAAACACGTTTTAGAGTTACATATATAAATCATCTTGACATAAGCTAGTCCGCATGCATCCTGAACTATAATACTCATAAATCATGTCATGTTCCATAGTGCACATTATGAAATAAAAACCTTAATATATGTATATACATGTTGACTTGTCATTCTTTTTGAATATAGCATGTATGACTAATTAGCCTGTGCAACCAGCTATACGACAGTTACAAAGGATAATAACTCCAAAATTATAATATTAAGAGTTATAGTTCTTATACAATGCAAATATCCTTAATATGATATATCAATTAATGAAGTTTCATGTTAATATCTCAATTTCCTCCATTAGTGAAAGTTCAATGCTCTATTTAACATGTGACGGACGGACGCCGGACAAACGGAAAGATTGACAGACGAACGGAAGGAAGGAAGTTCTAACGAGGTACGGTACTTATGTGACTTTTTTTTTATCTCTATGCTGCTTTATATCAACATAAAGTAAAATTGCCACGTGAAAGCTTGCAGAACGAATGAGTACAGTTACCTATTGTTCCTCCAGCCACATGAGTATTCAAATGTATGCTCGGACAAACATCAGGGTGGACGGACAACGCCAAATTAATATCCCTCCGCTTTCAACTGGGGATAACAACTATTTACAGGCATATTATGCCTTAGAAATAAATAAAAAACTAATTAGGTTTTTAGAAAAGTCAACATCAGTTTTATAACGTTTAAATTTTTGCCTGAAAATATTTTTTTCAAGATTTTTGTATTACTAGATGTATGTCTAGACCAATAACTCAAGTGCAAAATTTCAGATCATTCGCCCTCTTTGTTTCCCAGAAATAATAAATTTTATTATGCAAATTGATCCAAAAAAATGAAAACCGTTGTAACACTTTTCACTCAAATCGGCCAAAAATCGCATAAATATCGATTATCAATTTAATACTGTGTGTATTTATAAGTCATCTATTGCTTGGTTTCAAATGTAAGTGTATCAGTTGATTTAAGAAAGAATTACAAAATTTATTATTTTAGGCTAATGGACTTCAGTGGAGTTCCTTTAACGGAAAAAATATAGCGCTAAATGTAATATAATATGTCATAAAAGCAGCAAAATGTAAACAAAACAGTATTTTGGCTTCCATACAAAATACTAAATCACTACTTATTGCCAAAAAGCATCAGAAGAAGACAGTTAATTCAGGGTATTGGCAAATGAGTAACTTGTTGGAAACTATATAAGAATACAAAAAAAAAAATAAAAAAAATTGAGAAATTTCTGGGGCATACTGGGCCTTTAAATTTCGGTGTTAATCAATTGGCGTATATACAATTTAAGTTCTTATTCTTATTCATCAATGCATGGAAATAACCCGAGGGGTGTGTGTGGGGGGGGGAACAAATCTACACCTTTTACATTTTTCCCCTTAAAATATTATTGTATGCTGAAACAATTAGCTCTCAACATGACTGTACATTTCTAAAGGGCAATTCATCACGGTTCATCAGTTGATTTAATACTACCAAAATTTTACGCACGGTAACCCTTATATATACTACATTCCACAAGTCCTTTGCTAATTGTACGAGTCAATTGTATGTGAATTTCAGTTAACCTTTAAAAAATATTTTGATTTCTATATGGAGGAATTTCAATTTGTGTGTGTTGTTTAGGATAGAGCAACTAAAATGGGTAAGACTCGTAATATAAGACTAACAATTTACAATTTTCTTCATCACGATTGTGTATGTTTAACTTTTTATAATACTCAGTTGTGTGAAAGTACTGGGGCGATGCGGCTCATTGAGTCCATCGAAACCACGGGTACATAGAAGTATATTTGTTACATTTTTTTTGTTTGTCAACATCTTAAAATATAAATGTATTAAAAAAAGTGTTACCAATACGCACAAATCAGTGTAATCATATAATGATATCATTCGTTCAACATTCAATATTTAACATAAACCCCGAGTGATGATGATAATATTATGTTAAAATAAAGCTGGAACAAAATCTGTTGTAAAAACTATCAACTGTAAACACTTCAATATTACTCGAGTTCAGATCTACTTATTTCTTACATGTATAATAACGCGTTGGCTGATTTGCTGATTTACTCAGATCGGTGTACAATAATTCTTGATAAAAACTAAAATCTGATGCATGTAAAAGTATAAGACGTATTTACAACCCATACACACGTATCAGTCTAAGAAAAAAAACAAAAAAACAACAACAACAACGGAATTTCATTGTCTAAATTTTTTAGTTTTTTTTTTTTAAAGTACGAATTCGCATTTTCCCGTAATGTCAAGTGTGGTGTAGTTTAAGCTAACGCATCAGTAAGTTATATCTCCATTAAACTGACGACTATCTCATGTAGATAAAAGCCACCTTGGGGTATGGATGGTGTGAAACCGGATATATGCTATTTTCCGTCTGATTTCAAAAGCGCGTCATTTTATATATAGTTTAAGATATTTCGTCCAGCCACAACTTGAATAAAATCCACAAATCAACGTCAACTTCCTTGATATTTGAACTTGTTTTGAACTCAGAGTGGTAGCTAAGTGGGGCATCTGTCGTGCAACCCAAGGATCGTAAGTTCGAGTTTCACTCCGACGCCTCCATGTATTATTACATGAATAATTTTATCAGTGTTTAGTGGAAACCGCAAAACTCTTAAAATATTCTTTTAAAGTAACAGACTATGCCATAGAAATCTCTTGTAATGAAGCTCATTACTAAATAAATATAGGTGTGTCATAATTGTTTTTTTTCCCTATAGTTTTGCCTTCCTTGGCTGTGTCCATGGTATTTAATTAGTCGAGCGTGCTGTCTCCTCTTTTTTTTGTGTTAGTTTTTTTTTGTATCTTGTTACAGTTTCCAAAAGTACTGATTTGACATAATTTTACATGAATTATCTATTTATTTCTTTGCTCTGTAGGCAATTGGTATAATTATAGTGAATTAGTATTTTGTATTGAAGTTAAAATGCTACTTTTAACATTTTGCTACTTTAACAACGCATTACTGCATGTTTAATATCACTTTCTTCAGTTGTTGAACATCTAGCCTGCTCTTAATACATTATATAAACACTACTAAACAATGTTTCATAATTATTTCATTGGAATTTCTGAGGCATAATGTGCCTTTAAAATCAAATATCAATGTACCTTTTTAAATATTATGTTATTTTTATAAAGAAATAGACGAAACACAAAACGTTCTTGTCCATGGATATTATGACTATAATATGTGAAAATAGTGACTCTCAAAGAATGAGGTTGTTGACTATGAACGATCATTCGTTATTCATGTTGTTAACCAATAATAATCGTTCGTGATTCATGTTTTCGTTTGTTATCCACGTGACTTAGACTTTTACGCACTACTTTAGTAAAATTACTCATTAAAGTCATACAATAAATACGTTCAATCATTTAATAGACCCTTAATAATATATATAAGTGATGTTGTAAAATAGAAACAAATCAGTTTGCATAAATTCAAAGTACACCTTGTGAAATATGCGAATTTCTTTGTATTATTTGAATAAAGATGTAAGATAATTGCGGTTTTCTATGAAGTTAGGATGGGAACGGTTCAGGATTTCTATAAAGCAGTAAAACATATTAAGTGAACTTATTTTATTTATGTTTACAGATGACTGGCTTTTATGATCAGTTAAATATTACTTTTTCGTAGAAGTACTTGAAGAAAAGTAACAACTCCGTGTTAATGTTATTTACCTGTTAAAAAGATAAACTACGCTCATCTTTGGGTAAAATAATTTTATTGCAGAAAATATAGGAACTTTTTTACTGATTTTTTTTATTTAAGAAAGAAAATGCACAAACTACATTAAATTTGGGAAGCTTCCCTGTTACTGGTCAAATTGATATGTTTCGTAAAGCTAGTTTTTAGCTCGACTATTATATTTATATACATGTAATAAAGAGAGCATACATGATTGTAATAGTGAGAACTATCCTAGTCATCCGGGCATTTGCGCTGGTGTCGCCATCCGCGTCTGCTTTACATTTTCGGTTAAGTGTTTCGTACCACCTACTTATTTCCTTTACCTTTTCAGGTATTGCTTTGAAACTTTCAATACATGTTAGTGACCATCATCCCAACTTCCACCAGGCAAAGGCCATAACTCTGTCATGGATTTTGACAAAATTATGCCCCTTTTGTTTTTTCGTACCACCCAACTTTGTTTTCTGTCTTTTTTATGCTCCCCAAAGGGTTTCTAAATAGTCGCCGCTTTGTCCGTCCGTCCGCTATTCTTGTCCGGGACATAACTTTAAAAACATTGTTGAAAAGGTATCAACATCAAACTTTGAGTAGATGTGCAGTGCAAAAGAGCCGTAACTCTGCCTTGTCTAGTTTTGGAATAATTGCCCTTTGTTTATTTTAACACTTTGAACTTTATCCGGGACATAACTCTAAAACCATAAGAGATATCAACATGTGACTTTGTAGGTAGATATATCTCATTGGGTGCAAGTACAGTGCTAAAGAACCGTAACCCTGCCTTGCCTAATTTTAGTGTTATTGCTCTTTGTTATTTTTTCACTTTGAACTTTGTCCGAGAAATTGCTCTGACACCATAAGGTTGTAGGTAGATTGATCTCATTAAATAGAAGTGCAGTGCAAAAGAACCTTATTTCTGTCTTGCTTGATTTTGGAGTTATTGCCCTGTGTTCATTTTTACACTTTGAACTTTGTCAGAAACATAACTCTTACACTTCAAGAGGTATACTTTTCTGTCTCCAAAACCTACTCGTGGAGCATCACCCGGTTCAACCGGTTCTTGTTTAAAATGACATCATACTCATTTTTTTACTTCAAGTTGATGTTAATTAGATGTATATTTCAAAAGAATGACTTTTTCAATGGCGATTGCACAAAATTAATATTTACAAATGTAACGGATAAAATATATATAAAAACCTGGTCTAATATATAAAAAGACCGCCATTGAACATTACCTCTAATTTCCGAGGGATATTTATGTAAGTCGCGGGGTTTATTGATTACTCAGTGGATGCTTAATTACACGTATTATAAAATTGAAAACAAATATGACAAAAATGTAAATTTATTTTAATTTTACTTGAACATTATCTATTAACCCTTGAATGGACATAATGTCACTTTAATATAAAATTTGAACACAATATATCCGAAACAGCTGAAGGTCAAAGGCCATTGAGCAGTTGCATAACTAGATAGTTTAGGTGGTTACTGAATTTATTTTTACTGAATTAATTTCTCTTAAATACGAGTACTTGTTTTCTGATGCGTAAAGGTTTGTTAAAACAATATCACAGCTCAGAATCTGTGAACACAGATAGTTCCACCCATTAGCCGTTGACAAAAGTTCAAATGACTTAATTTAATTTTCCCCCGATCTAAAGTCGTAGTTTAAACAATGTACTTTTACTTTAAATCTAAAAATCCCATTAAAAAGTAATGCCTGATTTCGTTTTTACAAAATGACATTACCGAATTGTAATTTAGAAAATCCATCGCCATTCAAACGTTTTATGAAGTATATTAAACACAAGAAGTAAATATCTTCCTTTCGTTCATATACATTAATTTGGAGCCTTTAGCAATTGACAGCCTTGTTATAGATATCTACATATCATAAATTGACTAAAGTTAAAAGAACGTTAAAATAAAGATATGATAAAATGTTTTCGATTTGTTTTTACAGGACCATAATTATTTACAGTGGACCTCATTTACAGTTAAAGCGACCTTCATCTTAAACTGCTGTTGGAAAAACAATTCAGTGTTGTTTAGAACTAAGTATTTCAGTAATTTTATTTTGAAAAGTGAATCGTATCACTGAAAGTCTTCCCCAAGAGCTATTTATAACGCGTTAGTGATGTTTGTTTCTAAAAATAGAATACAAAATGTATCTGGAGCTTTCATGGCTTTACTAATTTAAATATAGAGAGGGCATATCGAGGGGTTTCCTATTTATTCACCGCCACGCACCTTTATTCTTTTTCTAAAAATAACATTAAGAAAAGGTTAAGGTCGCTTTAAACAGTTTTAACGGACCGCATAAACATTTGTCCTAATAGACGTATTCCGGATTTGACAATATGTTGGGTTTTCTCAGCTACGAAAATATGCGCAATTAACATGAAGGTTATAGTCAGAGAATACATGTACTCGGGCTGATAGTCACAGGTTACTCGTGGTGATAGTCGTAGGCAACCCGAGGGGATAGTCACGGGTTACTTGAGGTGATAGTCACATGTTACTAGTGGTGATAGTCGTAGGCAACTCGAGGGGAAAGTCACAGGTTACTCATTGTGATAGTCACATGTTACTAGTGGTGATAGTCGTAGGCAACTCGAGGGGATAGTCTTGGTTACTCGAGGTGATAGTCATAGGATACTCGGGGTGTTTGTCACATGTTCCTCGAAGCGATAGTCACAGGTTACTCTATCTGATAGTCACAGGTTTCACGGGCTGATAGTCACAGTTTACTCGAGGTGATAGTCACAAATTACTGTAGGTGATAGTCACTGGTTACTCGGGCTGATAGTCACAGATTACTCGAGCTGACGGTCACAGGTTTCCCGGGCTGATAGTCACAGGTTACTCGAGGTGATAGTCACAGGTTACTCGAGGTGATAGTCACTGGTTATTCGAGGTGATTGTCACAAATAACTCGAGGTGATAGTCACTGGTTACTCGGGCTGAAAGGCACATGTTACTCGAGCTGATAGTCACAGGTTAATCGAGGTGATAGTCACAGTTAAATCGAGGTGATAGTCACAGGTTGCTGGGGCATATAGTTATAGGTTACCCGAGGTGATAGTCACAGGTTTCTCGATGTGATAATCACGGGTTACTCAATTGATAGTCACGGGTTTCTCAATTGATAGTCACGGGTTACTCAAGTGATAGTCACGGGTTACTCGAGGTGATAGTCACGTGTAAATCGCGGTGATAGTAATATGTTACTCGGGCTGTTAGTCACAGATTACTCAGGGTGAGTGACAGGTTTGGGGTGATAGTCACAGCTTACTCAGGATGATAGTCACATGTTACTTGGGATGATAGTCACAGGCTACTCTGGGTGACAGTCACAGGTTACCCTGGCTGATAGTCACGGGTTACTCGAGGTGATAGTCACGGGTTACTCAAGTGATAGTCACGGGTTGCTCGAGGTGATAGTCACGGGTTACTCAAGTGATAGTCACGGGTTGCTCGAGGTGATAGTCATAGGCTTCTCGGGCTGATAGTCACATATAACTCAGGGTGAGTGACAGGTTTAGGGTTATAGTCACAGGTTAATCAGGGTGATAGTCACAGGTGACTCGGGATGATAGTCACAGGAAACTCTGGGTGACAGGCACAGGTTACCATGGCTTATAGTCACAGGTTACTCGAGGTGGTAGTCACGGGTTACTCGAGGTAATAGTCACGGGTTAATCGATGTGATAGTTACATGTTATTCGAGGTGACAGTCACAGGTTACTCGAGCTGATAGTTACAGGTTACTCAAGGTGACAATCACAGATTACTCGAGGTGATAGTTACAGGTTACTCGGGGTGATAGTTACAGGTTACTCGGGGTGATAGTCACAGGTTACCCGGAGTGATAGTTACAAATTACTCGAGGTGACAGTCACAGGTTACTTGAGATGATAGTCACAGGTTACTCAGGGTGAATGACAGGTTACACAGGGTGATAGCTATGGGTTATTTGAGGTGATAGTCAGAGGTTACTCGAGGTTATAGTCACAGGTTACTCGAGGTGAAAGTCACAAGTTACTCGAGGTTATAGTCACAGGTTACTCGAGGTGACAGTCACAGGTTACCCGGGCTGATAGTAACATGTTACTCGAGGTAAAAGTCACGGGTAACTGGGAGTGATAGTCAAGGGTTACTTGGGGAAATATTCACAGTTTACCCGAGTCACAAGTTACTCGGGGTTTTAGTCACAGGAAACTTGCGGTGATAGTTACTGGTTACTCGGGGTTATTGTCACATGTTTATCAGATTGATAGTCACAGATTATTCGAGGTGACAGTCACAGGTTACTCGGGCTGATAGTCAAAAGGAACCCAGGGTGAGTGCGGGTTACTCAGAGTGATAGCAACGGGTTATTTGAGGTGATAGTCACAGGTTACTTAAAGTTATACTTGTAGTCACAGTACTCGAGGTGATTATCACAGGTAAGTCGATGTGTTAGTCACAGGTTACTTGAGATGTACTATCATATATAAATGTATCGCTACATTAAAATTAAAAGTTGATATAAAAATCATATATGTAGGCAAGCACCTTTAAGTGCTTTATAGTTCTCATGTATGTCAATATAAGTCAGTAATTACAAACCAAAATGCAAATATACAGCCTCACTACAAAGAAATGTTTGATTTGAAAACACATAGATGATGTACAATATATAACGATATTTTTTATCTCAAGATATAATGACATGATGATTCACTTTTTCAAATTATCTGATACAAAACGCCTTCTTAAATATCAACTTGGCTATAATTTATCTTTAAACGATCACTTAGATGACACAACACTATAATATTTCTTCCATTGTTTTATCTGTAAATTGTTTTATCTGCAAAGCCTAAAACGCTACCGAACACACATATATTTATCGGAACACCGAATCGGACTTTAGTCCAGCATGGTTGAGCGGTCCATCTCCCTTCTATCTCAAGTTCGATTACTGACGCGACACGATAAGTTAAAAAATTACAAATTGCCACGTTGCTTCCATGAAAGAATTCATAGTGCCGACTAAAGCGGCGAGGGAGGACTTTGCGCATGCATACAAAACAGAAGAAGAAAATTTATAATTAGATTGTAAGGAAAAATGTATTAAGTAAAGGTTATGTAATGTCAAATTGTCACAGCATTTAAAATGTAGAAACTATTTGTGCAGTTTTTTTTTTCACTCTAAATTTGACCATCCTTTTTCATTCATTTTATTTATTTTCAGGTCGTAGGTGCATACTATAATTTCGAAAAAGCTCCGAATTCAGCACTGGTGAATACACAACTACTTCAATATGAAGATAGATTCGTTATTTTTTGTGACTGTGATAGTGTCAACAGTAATTCTCACAGCTACAGGTACACATTGTGTTGTTATTTTCATCTTTAAAAATGTTTTTTGTTTGCGTGAAATATCTTACGAAGTGCGTGAATTTCTATAACACGCACTTAAATCACTATGAACACTTAAAACATGAATAACTTTAAACATTTGCGTGAATTTCTATAAGCACGTACTTAAATTAATGTCCGTGAAGTACGCGGGCTAACGGGCTAGCAGTCTAGCGGGCTAACAGTATGAACTGAGCGGGCTAGCAGTCTAGCGGGCTAACAGTGTGAACTGGGCGGGCTAGCAGCCTAGCGGGCTAACAGTGTGAACTGGGCGGGCTGGCGGGCCAGCGGGCTAAAATCTAAAGCTTTATTGATTGAACATAAAAACGTTATGATACATTACCTGGCAGTGTGAAGTGGGCGGGCTAACAGTGTAGCGGACTAGCAGTGTGAACTGGGCGGGCTGGCGGGCCAGCGGGCTAAAATCTAAAACTTTATTAATGAACATAAAAACGTTATGATACATTACCTGGCAGTGTGAAGTGGGCGGGCTAGTAGGTGTAGCGGGCTAGCAGTGTGAACTGGGCGGGCTGGCGGGCCAGCGGGCTAAAATCTAAAACTTTATTGATTGAACATAAAAACGTTATGATACATTAGCTGGCAGTGTGAAGTTGGCGGGCTAGCAGTGTAGCGGGCTAGCAGTGTGAACTGGGCGGGCTGGCGGGCCAGCGGGCTAAAATCTAAAACTTTATTGATTGAACATAAAAATGTTATGATACATTACCTGGCAGTGAGAAGTGGGCGGGCTAACAGTGTAGCGGGATAGCAGTGTGAACTGGGCGGGCTGGCGGGCCAGCGGGCTAAAATCTAAAACTTTATTGATTGAACATAAAAACGTTATGATACATTACCTGGCAGTGTGAAGTGGGCGGGCTAGCAGTGTAGCGGGCTAGCAGTGTGAAACTGGGCGGGCTGGCGGGCCAGCGGGCTAAAATCTAAAACTTTATTGATTGAACATAAAAACGTTATGATACATTACCTGGCAGTGTGAAGTTGGCGGGCTAGCAGTGTGTAGCGGGCTAGCAGTGTGAACTGGGCGGGCTGGCGGGCCAGCGGGCTAAAATCTAAAACTTTATTGATTGAACATAAAAATGTTATGATACATTACCTGGCAGTGTGAAGTGGGCGGGCTAACAGTGTAGCGGGTTAGCAGTGTGAACTGGGCGGCTGGCGGGCCAGCGGGCTAAAATCTAAAACTTTATTGATTCAACATTAAAACCTTATGATACATTTCCTAGCAGTGTGAATTGGACGGGCTGACAGTGTAGCGGGCTAGAAGTGTGAACTGGGCGGGCTGGCGGCGCCAGCGGGCTAGCGGGCTAAAATCTAAAAACTTTATTGATTGAACATAAAAAATGTTATGATACATTACCTGGCAGTGTGAAGTGGGCGGGCTAGCAGTGTAGCGGGCAAGCAGTGTGAACTGGGCGGGCTGGCGGGCCAGCGGGCTAAAATCTAAAACTTTATTAATGAACATAAAAATGTTATGATACATTACCTGGCAGTGTGAAGTGGGCGGGCTAACAGTGTAGCGGGCTAGCAGTGTGAACTGGGCGGGCTGGCGGGCCAGCGCGCTAAAATCTAAAACATTATTAATGAACATAAAAATGTTATGATACATTACCTGGCAGTATGAAGTGGGCGGGCTAACAGTGTAGCGGGCTAGCAGTGTGAACTGGGCGGGCTGGCGGGCCAGCGGGCTAAAATCTAAAACTTTATTGATTGAACATAAAAACGTTATGATACATTACCTGGCAGTGTGAAGTGGGCGGGCTAGCAGTGTAGCGGGCTAGCAGTGTGAACTGGGCGGGCTGGCGGGCCAGCGGGCTAAAATCTAAAACTTTATTGATTGAACATAAAAAACGTTATGATACATTACCTGGCAGTGTGAAGTTGGCGGGCTAGAAGTGTAGCGGGCTAGCAGTGTGAACTGGGCGGGCTGGCGGGCCAGCGGGCTAAAAATCTAAAACTTTATTGATTGAACATAAAAATGTTATGATACATTACCTGGCAGTGTGAAGTGGGTACTTAAGATCACTTTACGGTCTAAACTTGGTCACGCTTCCTTAAAATCTAGGTTACTATGTCAACTTTTAGAAATGTCATTTCCGCGCCATAACTCCAGTTTTGCAAAAGGGGATAGAAATCAGTGATATATACTGTGCATAACAAATGAATGATTTTTGGGACTTCGGTATGTAGGGGGTTCCCTTCAGAAAGAAAATCAAATAACACTTACAATTCGCTCCTACATAAACATGAGTTATTGTATGGAAATGACTTTTCAAAGGTTTGACTTGGTGATCTTGATTTTAACCAAACTGTGAACAGCTGTTCATGTAGTTAATTCTTTTTTGCTATTGTATGCAATATTACAAAATAAAGCAGTTATATAATTTATCGTACCAAAAATGTTCCTTTAATGAAATCCGTAATTTTGAAACTAGAAGGCCAAGTATTTTTTATTGTGTTGAAATGTTTATTTCAGGACGATATGCCAGATCTCCGAAAGCAAGTGGCGCTCGAAGTAATGGGAGAAAACCTTTTATAAGTGGAAACTAATCACAATATATGAAAAGGGAACGAACGCGACACAATATGAAAATATTGCAGGCTCGGTTTAATGAGCCTGTTCATTGGCAGTAATGGAAATGCATATTACTGCCCACGCCGTTTAGCTTCGGGTTGAGCGCAACTCAATATTTACCAACTACTGTGATACTATTTGTGTCAGAAGAGTATCACATTACACATTACTTGTAATTAGATTAAGTTACATTAAGCTGATCCGAATAAAAACATATTAAACATTACTGAAATCATTTGAATCTAATCTGTAGGTGACGTCGATTTGAAGTTTTGTATTTTTGGTTCAAGAGCATGCATATTATGTCGTCTAAATTGCTTGTTGATATGGGCAATTATATAAGAGGAAAATATTGGAATAATGTTTTAACCTTATTTGACATTGATTTTTGTAAGTCTAGTTTGTATATGGATTTTTTATGACTCAACGAAAGTGGGAGGCATATAGAGTTGCACGCGTCTATAAGTACGTCCGTCCTTCCGTCCGTCATTTTTGTCCGGAGCATATTCTCAAAAAGTATTTAAGGTATCAACTTGAAACTTCATAGGTGGATAGATCATAATGAGGAGGAGTGCAGTGCACAAGAATGATAACTCCACCCTGCATATTTTTTGAGTTATTGCCCTTTGTTATCTTTCATATAGTGGTATAAACTTGAAACTTCATAGGTGGATAGATCTCATAGACGATGAGTGCAGCACACAAGAATGATAACTGTACCTGCATAATTTTTGAGTTATTGCCCTTTGTTTTTTTCAGCCATCAGTATTCACATAGGTTTCAAATCTGTAATCACTTCACCCATCAGTTTTCATTACCAAAAGACCTCTTTAAAGGGATACTCAGGCAAATATATGACAAAATATTAAATTTACCATATTTACTTAACTTATGCTAAAATGAAGTTTAAAAAGTGATTAAAAGTCCCTGCATGTTTTTTGTCTGTATAAATACTTTATAATGTGAGTTTAAAAACCTAAATAAGTCTACATATGTTGAACGAAATGACGACGCAGAAAGAACTAATGAGTAGTTTTAAAACAAGTCATTTGACAATTACAATCCCTAGAAGTTAACAAAACAAATATTGTAGATATTGTAAGATTAAAACAAGCCTAAGTCGCTCATTTGACAGGTTCTTTTACGTTTTTATAGTTCACGGTGATAACTATGGTGAAATCTAAATGCTGTAACTTGACCCGCGTGGGTCAGGTTAGGAAACCAACATTTTTTTCTTTATATGGAAACAAATTTTGTTTCAAGGACTGCTTAGTCTATTCATTTCGATGACATTTATAGAATATTGGATAGAAAATTAAAATCTAAAAAAATGGACGGGTGAATGATTCTTTTGACTGTGTCTCCCTTGAAATAATCTGGTAAAAATGGCAGCCCGGAAAAAAAAAAAATTTCTTTAAATCCAAATTTTTTAAATCCTGCTTTTATCCTTTTTGTATAAGTTTAAAAGAAATCGGTTTAAAGGGGGTTAATGAAGAGCTGATGCCCACAAGATTTTTTTACTGAACTTATTTAAAAAGGGGGATAACTGTTTATGAAAATGGTCGCCCGGAAAAAAAAATTTTCTTAACAAAAAAGCCAAATGTGTTTTCTCATTTTAAGAAAAAGTATATTTTAGTTTGAGGGAAAATAATTCAATTTAAAGGGGGGACACAGTCAAAAATTTTTAATTTTTTGATTTTTTAAAAATTTTTATCCCCAAAATTCTATAAATGTCATCAAATTTAATAACTAAGCAGTCCTTAAAAAAAATTTTTTTCCATATAAAGAAAAAAATGTTGGTTTTCCAACCTGACCCCCGGGGGGTCCCAAATTTTCCCGCATTTAATTTCACCCTTTGTTATCAACCCTGAACTATTAAAAAAAGTAAAAAAACCTTTTCAAATTGAGCCCACCTTTGGCTTGTTTTTTAAACTTACAATATCTACAATATTTGTTTTGTTAAAAATTTTAGGGATTGTAAATTTTCAAAAAGACTTTTTTAAAAAAATACTTTATTAGTTCTTTCTGCGGCGTCATTTCGTTTTAACATATGTAGACCCTTAAATTTTGGGGTTTTTTAAAATCCCCATTATAAAGTATTTTTTACAGACAAAAAAACATGCAGGGACTTTTAAACACTTTTTTAAAATTCATTTTAGCATAAAGGGTTTAAATTAAAAAATGGTAAATTTTTAAAATTTGTCATATAATTTTTGGGGGGCCCCGAGTTTTCCCTTTAAAGAAAGGGGTTTTTTTGGGGAATGGGAAAAATGATGGGTGAAGTGATTTTCAAATTTTTAAACCTATGTTTAAATACTTGGGTGGGGTGAAAAAAACAAAGGGGTAAATTTAAAAAACCGGGGGCCCAAATTTTTTTCCCAAACTCTTGGT
>NW_026853929.1:0-33695 GCF_026571515.1 Ruditapes philippinarum
GCTTGCTGGTGGCTGATTAAATTTACCAACACAAACTAATGCAGACAGACCAAGATCAGCTGGCACATCCCTGTCTTAACTTGCTGGTGGCTGATTTAATTTACCCACACAACCAATGCAGACCAAGATCAGCTGGCACATCCCTGTCTAAGCTTGCTGGTGACTGATTAAATTTATCCACACAACCAATGCAGACCAAGATCAGCTGACACATCCCTGTCAAAGCTTGCTTGTGGCTGATTAAATTTACCAACACAACCAATGCAGACCAAGATCAGCTGGCACATCCCTGTCTTAGCTTGCTGGTGGCTGATTAAATTTACATACACAAAACAATGCAGACCAAGATTAGATGACACAATCCCTGTCTTAACTTTTGCTGGTGGCTGATTAAATTTACCAAACACAACTAATGCAGACCAAGATCGTCTGGCACATCCCTGTCTTAGCTTGCTGGTGGCTGATTAAAAATTTACATACACAAAACAATGCAGACCAAGATCAGCTGGCACATCCCTGTCTTAGCTTGCTGGTGGCTGATTAAATTTACCCACACAACCAATGCAGACCAAGATCGTCTGGCACATCCCTGTCTTAGCTTGCTGGTGGCTGATTAAATTTACCCACAAATTTACCCACACAACCAATGCAGACCAAAATCATCTGGCACATCCCTGCCTTAGCTTTCTGGTGGCTGATTAAATTTACCCACACAAACAATGCAGACCAAGATCAGATGACACATCCCTGTCTTAACTTGCTTGTGGCTGATTTAATTTACCAACACAACCAGTGCAGACCAAGATCGTCTGGCACATCCCTGTCTTAGCTTGCTGGTGGCTGATTAAATTTACCAACACAAACAATGCAGACCAAGATCAGCTGGCACATCCCTGTCTTAACTTGCTTGTGGCTGATTTAATTTACCCACACAACCAGTGCAGACCAAGATCAGCTGGCACATCCCTGTCTTAGCTTGCTGGTGGCTGATTAAATTTACATACACAACCAATGCAGACCAAGATCAGCTGACACATCCCTGTCTTAACTTGCTGGTGGCTGATTAAATTTACCAACACAACCAATGCAGACCAAGATCAGCTGGCACATCCCTGTCTTAGCTTGCTGGTGGCTGATTAATTTACACACACAACTAATGCAGACCAAGATCAGCTGACACATCCCTGTCTTAGCTTTCTGGTGGCTTATTAAATTTTCCAACACAACCAATGCAGACCAATATCAGCTGGCACATCCCTGTCTTAGCTTGCTGGTGGCTGATTAAATTTACCCCCACAACCAATGCAGACCAAGACCAGCTGGCACATCCCTGCCTAAGCTTTCTGGTGGCTGATTAAATTTACCCTAACAACCAATGCAGACCAAGATCAGCTGGCACATCCCTGTCTTAGCTTACTGGTGGCACATCTGGCACATTCCTGTCCCATCTGATCTTGGTATGCTATGTTTGTCATTCAGTCAGCACTTATTTTGAAATTTAAAGTAATGAATGGGTTTGTCCACATTTAGAGATTGCGAAGTCCATTTAAAATAGTTTAATGTGGTAGTAATTAATTATTTCTCATTCAGCATGTAAAGTGTAACATAGATGTAAATATTTACACATTACATAATCTCTTAAACTCTTTATGCATTTTTTTAATGTTTTAAATATTTTCAAAATATATTTGTTCTATTGGAGGCACGCAGCTGAATTGTGAGTCTATGAAGTAAAATTCAAATGTTTCATGAAATGGTGTCTATTATTGAGTGAGAAGTTGTTACACTATGAATATATATAATTTTTATGAAAGAAAGAAAGTTATGAGCGGGAAAGTATACATAGAAAAAGCAAACAAAAAATCTGCACGCTGCAGCTGGACTGGCAAGCCAGATACCTGTGGTTCGAGCATGCCTATTTTCTATGAATATAATATACATTTCTTTTTTCACCAGTATTTGTTATAATTTTTGTTGGTTTGATTTATTTGCAGGTGATACTGAAATGCTCAAAATTTGGCAAAGATTTAAAGACATCAGTATACAGGAGTATTCTAAATTGTATCAGGTATATTATTCTATATTCTAACATATTACAAGGTGCAACATTCACTTGAAAAACTACAAAAAAAGAGAAGAAAACATGTACATAATTATGGTAAAATGTGGCAATTACATTTTAACTACCACCCCTTCCTTTGTATTTGTACTGTAGCTGTTTATTCCCCCAACCACCACAGTCCCCCGCCCACCCCATTTATTTAAAACATTACTGTGTCAAATGAGAGAAAAATGTGTAGCCTTATTGGGAATCAAACTCATGAATTTGTTATGCCGTAGCCCAACCATGCCACTTTTCTATCCAGCCTCTAACACATTTTCACCCTTAATAAGTAAACAGTTCTATACTGTGACTCACTTGCCCATTATTTTTAAAATCTTCACATTCTCATTGGTTCAACAAATCCTCCTTGCTGACTCTGGATATACGTAACATAACTCTACCTTGCCTAATTTTAGAGTTATTCCCCTTTATTAGATTTACTTTACAAACTTTGTCCAAACAATAACTCCAAAAGTACTTGAGGGATTCTCTTCAAATTTCATACACTGACATAGCACATTGGTAGGAAGTGCAGTGTGCAAGAATAATAACTCTCTTTTGCTTAGTTTTAGAGTAAGTCCCATTATCAGATTTACTTGAAAAACTTTGTCCGAAGCATATCACCAAAAAAAGTCTTTGAAAAGATTTTCAACAAAGTTAATGCACTGCCTTTCACCACTAAAAGTTCAATTCCTGACAGGGACTGTGGATTCCTTTTATGTGTGGAAGCTGTCAAGCTAGCTTACAGAACTCAGGTGCTTGTTCTTTCATGAAATATTGCATGTAGTGGTTTACCTGGGGTCCTTTTTCCACTAATAAAGCTTGAAAGAAGCCATATGACCAATACTGTATTAGTGTGATGTTAAAATCCAACCATCCAAAATTATTATTAGTTTTTGACCAAATTTTATTTCATTTTCATCTATTTTTAGATATGTTATCTATTTTTAGAGCTCGTATTTAATTTTAGAGATTAGGTGTGACATTCACAGAGTACCATTCAGAGTCAATGTACGATAAAGAAGCCATATCATTAACAGAAAGGTTAAAGCACACGGGGATACTACAGACGGACAGGTTTACCACCCTTTCATATACAAGCTATCTTGGAAACAGTTTAAATTCATAACAAAATGATGCAAATAGTTTAAGTTTGTAGCAAAAAGATGAAAATAGTTTAAGTTTGTAACAAATGATGCCTATATTTTAAGTTCCTAGCAAAACGATGCAAATTGTTCAGAATAGATTCTGCTGTAGCTGGGATTTTGAACTCTTTGACCATCCACTTTTATAAGCAAAAGTAGCAAAGCTATAGACCACTGAGCCATAGAATTAATTCCCTGAGGCAGTCATCAGACGTTTTAGTTATAGTTATGAAGTTAGGTGTGCACTCAACCATAACAATATGTAGTTTCTTAGTGTTGGAGAATGACCATGTCAGGTACATAAAGTTATTATGATGTTTCCATAGATTGTAAATGTCTGGTTAGCTCAATAGTGTTGGACTCTGAATCGGACAATCTGGGTTTCGAATTCTGGGATGGTGCAACTTTCGTTGTGATTTATCATGAAATCCCTTTCAATGTTCAAACTCCCTGTGTGGCTAAGGTGTCTGCCTCTCAACCCAGAGATCATGGGTTCAAGCCCTACTCGGGTTACGACCATGTTTCTTCATATAGACACCGGTACTGGTTGGTTCCAGGAAGCGGACTCGAAAGTGATTTATATAAGTTGCAAGAACTGTTTCGCAATCGAGCTTAAAATAGATATGTTTAAGCTCTATGTACCTTCTGTACCACTGTACAGAAGTTATCAGTTTCCATTGTGTGAAAGTGATGGCAACTAGTAATGGTAAACTGTTTGACAGTTATGCCCAGAACAATGCGTGGCTGAACTGTGTGCTATGGTGAATTGAAAGTGGCTTACTGCCATGATCCGGAGGGCTAAATACCAACACCACCACCTCAGTGCAGTGTAAGATATTTGGATTGGAATCGACTAGGCTGGTCAGACTACCAGATGGGAATATTCACTAGCCCAAAAGACATTTCACTAGCAATTGATTCATTTGTCCAAAATAGTTGTTTATATTGCCTCTGAATATACAGTAGCCTGGTGAAAAGTTGGTAGCCCGAGGAGAAATTTAGTAGTCGGGCTATCGGACTACTGCTAGTTTCTAACACTGTCAGTGTAATAGTTTAAAACACATTTTTGAACATCAATAATATCTTGTCTTTGCTTAGTTTTTACAAATATGTTACTGATCTTCGCAGGTGACTTGTTTTATTTCAGTGAAGGTAAAGGGTATATTCAAATAGAATCAGATAAAGGTATACCAGATAAAGTGAATATTCTGAAAAGTGATGGTACAACATTGTATATTACAAGGTATGATTTTTTTAAAGAATCAGACTACATAAAATAATGATGTAGTTTATTTTTAGCTGAATTATTAGAAGATAAGGAAGAGATATATAACCCACTGGGCGTCACCATTCGAATAATGTTACATTCAGGCATTTGATACAGTTTAATTCCTACATGTCTAAAGTATTCACATGAAACTTCTTAGATCCTTTGATTTCATAATTGTAGGTCACTGTCCAAGGCAAGTGGCCAAGACACATAGCTCTAGCATGGTTCCTGGCTGAATTTAAGTAATTAATAAACGTAAAATTTGCTTTGATAAAGTATAGCATGCATTATCATTCTCCCTACGTAACGGAAAGTAAAAACTGTAACGGAAAGTAAAAACTGTAATACCTGCAAACCCAGCTTCATGTCACCTCAGTTACAAACTTTGATAACTGAATTTTAAAGTGGATTGGTCTACAATGGTCACATTTTCCATAAGTATTTCAAATATTGATAAAAACAATAGAATTGTATTATTTGGATATTCTTACTGTATATTTATGGAAAACTAAACTTTAATAGAGTTTTTAAGTGATTTAGTATGATGTGATTATATGTGATGAAAACTTAATATTTTGTTCTAGAAAACAATATTATCTGCATTAATTATATTGGTATGTCATATCGGATCATGTATCTAATACTTGCCAGCAACATCCACAAATTATTCTTTCAAGGTTCGTTGTCACGTATGATACAAAATAACACCAACATGATTATTTTTTATGGTATTACAAACCGTTCATTATGGACCAATATAGGGTCAATGCACATTTTTCCGTGTTATAATGTCTGCAGAGTCCCTCGGAACTGTTGGAGCCCTCGCCTTACTGGGCTCTGGCACCAACCGTTCCTCTACAGACTTTATAACACAAAATAAAAGTGCATTGACGCTATTATAGCATAACATTTTAAAACAGATTCATGATGTATAGTTAATACAAAACACATACATTAAATCCTTGTGCTTGGACGGTATTTATCCAATTCTACATGTTTTATGTATGTATTTTATTTTTTCTGGGCCCAACAACTTGGGAAATACAAATGCTCAGAACCGAACGATATTTTGAATTTTAATTAATTTAACAAAGCTTAAAATTAGAGATTTATTAACTCAAGAAAAAACATTAAATTACTCTACCCAAGACCCTCAGAAATTCCTAGAATGATTTCAGATTGATTAGCGGCAATGTCTATTCACTGTGTTTCCGGCATAGTTACTTGAACGCTGTTCACTGGCAATTTAGGCCCTAGAATCAATAATTACAATATTACAAGAGCTCATCACTCTTTGGCAAACAGGCCGAATCGTCATTTTTTTGTTAGCTTACTGGGTCCTGTATGTATTGCGCATAGGTAAAACCGGGCTATAACAAAAGCGCGTGACTATGTTAACACATGGTTTTAGTCCGGTTATAACATGGGCAAAAGAGGGAAAAATAGCTGATTTTATGCTATAATTCACTTAAGTATTGTACTATGCGTGTGTATATTTACATGAAGGAGTTATCTCTCTTTACAGGGATATTGCTGCCATTATGGACAGAGCAGAAAAGTACAAGTTTGATAAGATACATTATGTTGTAAGTTATATTTAGCATCGGTTTTTATGCCCCCGGGCATATAGTAATTGAACCGTCCGTCCGTCCGTCTGTCCGTATGAGGTTAACCTAGAACGGCAAGTTGGATTTTTCATAAGTTCTACCTGTACCAATGGCTTCTAAGTTTAAACACTTACTAATCAATACAAAGTACATGATCTGGGCTAGTTACATAACTCTGGCTTTCATATTTACCAAGTTATTGCCCTTTTCAGCACTTAGAAAATGAATAATGGTTAACCTAAAACGGCAAGTTGGAAATATCTTAAGTTCTATCTATACTAATGGCTTTATAATTTCCACACTTACTTATCAATACAAAGTGCATAATATTGCCAAGTTATATAACTGTGTCATCCATATTTCCCAGTTATTTCCCTTTTTTCACTTTGAAAATAGGGCCTTGTCTGGTTAACCTATTTCGGCAAGTTGGATTTATCTTAAATTTCTCCTAATTGCTTAATTTCTTTAATGATATCTTTCATATTTAGTAGGTGGATACTTTTGATGGTCCTCTAATTTTTTGTGGAGTAAGTGGTCTCTAGGGTCAAGGTCAAGGTCACTGGTTTAAAAAATAAATATAAACATTCTTGCTCATACAGCCTTTATTTTTTTGTTGATGCCTAAGTTTAATACAAACATGCCAAGGGAGGTCCTCCTTTTTTGGGTGTAGTTAGGGGTCATTTGGGTCAAGGTCAATGGTACCAATGTCAAGGTCACCAATGTTAAAAATAGATTTTTACAGGTGTATTGACCTTATTCTATAGACAGATGTTATTTATAATTGATAGAAACATAAACTTTGATGGAGGTAGTGGTCAGTTGGGTCAAGGTCACCAGTGCTAAAAATAGATTTTTACACTTTTGCTCATACAGCCTTTATTAAGTGACAGATATATTTTATATTTGGTAGGAAGATAACTTGCATGGTATTCATCCTTTTGTTTGGGGTAGGGATCAGTGGGTCAAGGTCACTTGTGCTAAAAATAGATTTTTACACTTTTGCCCATACAGCTTTTATTTATTGACAGATGTATTTATATTTAGTAGGAAGATAACTTGCATGGTATTCTTCCTTTGGATATAGTTAGGGGTCATTTGGGTCAAGGTCACAAGTGCTAAAAATAGATTTTTACACTTTTGTTCGTACAGCCTTTATTTATTGACAGATGTATTTATATTTTGTAGGAAGATAACTTACATGGTATTCTTCTTTTGGATAGAGTTAGGGGTCAGTTTGGTCAAGGTCACCAGTGCTTAAAATAGATGTTTACACTTTTGCCCATACAGCTTTTATTTATTGACAGATGTATTTTATATTTGGTAGGAAGATAACTTGCATGGTATTCTTCCTTTGGATGGAGTAAGGGGTCAGTTGGGTCAAGGTCACCAGTGCTAAAAATAGATTTTTACACTTTTGCCCATACAGCCTTTATTTATTGACAGATGTATTTATATTTTGTAGGAAGATAACTTACATGGTATTCTTCTTTTGGATAGAGTTAGGGGTCAGTTTGGTCAAGGTCACCAGTGCTTAAAATAGATGTTTACACTTTTGCCCATACAGCCTTTATTTATTGACAGATGTATTTCATATTTGGTAGGAAGATAACTTGCATGAAGTTGAATATTTTTCAACTTCACAAGTCAGAGCAATGACTTGGCAACTTATATTTTTCACAATTACAAAATGCCATGACTTTGTCAAGCTATATAACTTATGTTTACAATATTTTGGCAATTTTTCTGTCCATAACTGAGTGAATGGGTAAACATTTTTTGAAATATTGCTACTGACAAGAATCTGAGCCGGGGGCATTTGTGTTTAACATACACATTCTTGTTTTCTACTTTTTTTTGCACACAGAACTATAGCTTTGATTTATGAGTAATTATAGCTAGATTCTTACAAATAATTAAGCCTCGTAGAAAATGTTTTACAGTTTCTTACAAGCCTGCTGAGTTCATTAAGGTGAATGTGTGGTATGTGGACTTTGGATATATAAGGAGGAAGTCACAACTCTTCATAATAATTTAGTTGACACTTATGTTAAGCCCTTCAACAATGATATAATTAATTATGGTAGAGTAGTTACGTGAGAGAACAAAAATCAAATTGGTTCTAAGAAATCAGTGGTACATAATCTAGGAAATAGGTTGTTATTGGGTTCCAAACCTAGAAAACAGGTTGTTATTGGTACATAATTTTGGAAGCAGGTTGTTATCGGTACATGACCTAGAAAATAAGTTATTATTGGTACATAATTTAGGAAATAGGTTGTTATTGGGTACCAAACCTAGAAAACAGGTTGTTATTGGTACATAATTTTGGAAGCAGGTTGTTATTGGTACATAACCTAGAAAATAAGTTATTATTGGTACATAATTTAGGAAATAGGTTGTTATTGGGTACCAAACCTAGAAAACAGGTTGTTATTGGTACATAATTTTGGAAGCAGGTTGTTATTGGTACATAACCTAGAAAATAAGTTATTATTGGTACATAATTTAGGAAATAGGTTGTTATTGTGTACCAAATCTAGAAAACAGGTTGTTATTGGTACATAATTTTGGAAGCAGGTTGTTTTTGGTACATAACCTAGAAAATAAGTTATTATTGGTACATAATTTAGGAAATAGGTTGTTATTGGGTACCAAACCTAGAAAACAGGTTGTTATTATACCCCCACCACAAAATGTGGGGGGGGGGGCTATAATGGATTCGCTTTGTCGCGTCGGTCGGTCGGTCCGTCCGTCCGTCTCCATTTTCGTGTCCGCTCTATAACTCCTATACCACTTGAAGGATTTTCTTCAAACTTGGCTCAAATGTTCACCTCAGCAAGGGGATGTGCAGAACCCATGTTGCCCATGTGTCAGCTCAAGGTCAAGGTCACAATTGAAGGTCAAATATCAAACACAATCATATATTAGACAGTATGTCGTGTCCGCTCTGTAGGTCCTACAATAATTGAAAGATTTTCTTCAAACTTGGCTAAAATGTTCACCTCAACAAGGGGATGTGCAGAACTCATGTTGCCCATGTGTCATTTTAAGGTCAAGGTCACAATTGAGGGTAAAATATCAAACAATCAAATATTACACAATATGTCGTGTCCGCTCTGTAAGTCCTACACTAATTGAAAGATTTTCTTCAAACTTGGCTCAAATGTTCATTTCAACAATGGGATGTGCAGAACCCATGTTGCCCATGTCTCAGCTCAAGGTCAAGGTCACAATTGAAGGTCAAATATCAAACAATCAAATATTACACAGTATGTCGTGTCCGCTCTGTAAGTCCTACACTTATTGAAAGATTTTCTTCAAACTTGGCTAAAATGTTCACCTCAACAAGGTTATGTGCAGAACCCATGTCACTCTTTTGCCGGCTTAAGGTCAAGGTCACACTTGAAGGTCAAAAATTGACTTAGAAAATGTTCTTAAATTTTAACATATATCTGAATATTTCTGAATCTAGGAAAGGTATTTGCTTGAAACTTAAAATATATATGAAGTGTCACAATTAAGATATGCTGGTCAAGTTTCATAACTCTGTATTGCATTTTAACAAAGTTATGCCCCTTTTTAATCTTCAAATTTACATACAATCACATATTAGACAATATGTTGTGTCCGCTCTATAAATCCTATACTAATGGAAGAATTTTCTTCAAACTTTTCTCAAATGTTCACCTAAACAAGGTTATGTGCAGAATCCATGTCACCTTTGTGCAGGCTAAAGGTCAAGGTCAGACTTGAAGATCAAAAATTGACTTAGAAAATGTTCTTAGATTAAAACATGTTCTTGAATATTTCGGAAACTAGCATAGGTATTTGCTTGAAACTTAAAAGATATATGAGGTGTCACAATTACGATATGCAGGTCAAGTTTCATAACTCTGTATTGGATTTTGACAAAGTTATGCCCCTTTTTAAGTCTTTAAATTTACATACAATCAATACTAGACAATATGTTGTGTCCGCTCTATAAATTCTATACTAATGGAAGGATTTTCTTCAAACTTTACTCAAATGTTCACTCCAATTGGGCGATGTGCAGAACCCATCTTACCCTTGTGCCAGCTGAAGGTCAAGACCACACTTGAAGGTCTAAAATTGACTTATAAAAAGTTTAGTATATTGGGAAAATGAAAGGTTATTTGTAACTGTTTGAACATGATTTGATAATAGATATTTTTACTATTACCTGTACAATTAGTCTTTTTTTCACCAGAGATAATTTCTTTTTATGTATTTGTGTCACTTAAGATATTCCCTTAACCACCTTTCCAAGTTGTCTTCTGTCAAGGACATTGGTGGGGGTATGAATCGCATTCAGCGATAGTTCTAGTTGATACATAATTTTGGAAGCAGGTTGTTATTGGTACATAACCTAGAAAATAAGTTATTATTGGTACATAATTTAGGAAATAGGTTGTTATTGGGTACCAAACCTAGAAAACAGATTGTTATTGATACATAATTTTGGAAGCAGGTTGTTATTGGTACCTAGAAAAACAGGTTGTTATCAGTTGTTGGTAACTTATTACCTAAATACTGTGAAATGTGTTATTTTTAGTCCCCTACCGGTTTACCGGAGGGGACTTTAGGTTTACCCTTCGTCCGTCTGTCTGTCAGTCCGTCCGTCCACAAAACTGGATCCCGCGATAACTTGAAAAGTACTGGAAATATTTTTATGAAACTTGATATATGGATAGATGGCAGTATGGAGAGATTATGCACGTCTTTTTAGCTCACCTGTCACAAAGTCCTGTCACAAAGTGACAGGGTGAGCTTTTGTGATCGCTTTTCCGGCGTCCGTCGTCAGTAAACTTTCACTTTAAATGACATCTCCTCATAAACCACTAGGCCAATTTCATCCAAACTTCACAGGAATGTTCCTTTGGTGGTCACCTTTAAAAATTGTTCAAAGAATTCAATTCCATGCAGAACTCTGGTTGCCATGGCAACCGAAAGAAAAAACTTTAAATAGCTTCTTTTAAAAAACCCTAAGAGCTAGAGCTTAGATATTTGGCATGAAACATCTTCTAGTGAGTGTCTACCAAGTTTGTTCAAATAAAAGCCCTGGGGGTCAAAATTGGCCCCGCCCCAGGGGGTCATTGATTTTCCCTATATGCATATAGTAAAAACTTAAAAAATCTTCTTTTAAAGAACCCAAAGAGCTAGAGCTAAGATATTTAGCATGAAACATGTTCTAATGAGTGTCTACCAAGTTTGTTCAAATAAAAGCCCTGGGGTCAAAATTGGCCCCGCCCCAGGGGGTCATTGATTTCCCCTACACTTAACAAATCTTATAAGTGTGCATGTATAAATGGTTTCATAGGTGTATCAATATTTGCCCGATCATGCTGAAATTTTGAATAAATACAGAAAAGAGACACAGTATCATTTTTATTCATTTTTTTTTCATTCAAGATACAAATTTAAGATGTATTACTAAAATATGTGAATGCGTGTCAAAAGTCGATGTTGCAAAATGATGTCCTGATACCTTAAGTGCCCACCCTGACTGTGTATTACAGCCTGGAAGTGTCGTCACATCGATGTTGCATACCGTTGTAGATAATTTTGGTGTCCGTGAGGAAGGTTACCAACGATGCCAGTTGCTCTGTATTCAATGATTAGCCTTTTGAAAATATTCCGGTGTACCACCATGCGAGGCGCAACCTACAAATGTTACATACATGTAATAAGTAAATAAAAATATGCATTTATGTTTGTCTTAGGTAGAAACTGAATTTAAATGATATTCGGCTTTTACAATGCAAAGGAATTAAAATAATCATTAAAACAAATAAATTTTGTAACCAACCTGTGTTTCGTGTACACCAGCGTTGACCAATCCTAGGGCTATGTCATGCTGTTGTATAGATAATCTACCCATGTTATGTTTTTCTGATAGGTGGACATCTATCGTATCCGAGAATATCATGGGCAATTTTATTTCACCCATTCTGACCATTTCTCGTGCATTTTGTGAATTCCGTTCGTTCATGGTTGAATGCACCTCATAATTAAAATTGACATGCCTGAACAAGGGAAAAGTGTGGGAATGCAGCCCATAGTCAGTACACAAAATTTTGTAGAAATATATTGATAAACGAAAAAGTTATAAGGACATAAATGGTGCACACTTATAAGATTTGTTAAGTGTATATGCATATAGTAAAAACTTAAAAAATCTTCTTTTAAAAAACTCAAAGAGCTAGAGCTTAGATATTTAGCATCAAACATGTTCTAATAGGTGTCTACCAAGTTTGTTCAAATAAAAGCCCTGGGGTTAAAATTGCCCCCGCCCCGGGGGTCATTGATTTTCCTTATATGTGTATAGCAAAAACTTAAAAAAATTTCTCTGAAAAAACCCAAATAGCTAGAGTTTAGATATAAAGCATGAAACATCTTCTAGTGAGTGTCTACAAAGTTTGTTCAAATAAAAGACCTGGGGTCAAAATTGGCCCGCCCCGGGGGTCATTGATTTTCCTTATATGTGTATAGCCAAAACTTAAAATCTTCTTTGAAAAAACCCAATAGCTAGAGTTTAGATATTAAGCATGAAACATCTTCTAGTAAGTGTCTACAAAGTTTGTTCAAATAAAAACCCTGGGTTTAAAACTTGCCCCACCCCAGGGGTGTCATTGTTTTTAACTATATGTGTATAGTAAAAGCTTTAAAAAATCTTCTTTTAAAAAGCCCAATGAGCAAGAGCTTAGATGTTTAGCAAGAAACATCTTCTTATGGGTGTCTACCAAGTTTGTTCAAATAAAAGCCCTGGGGTCAAAATTGGCCCCGCCCCGGGGGTCATTGATTTTCCTTATATGTGTATAGCAAAAATTTAAAAAATCTTCTTTGAAAAAACCCAAATAGCTAGAGTTTAGATATTAAGCATGAAACATCTTCTAGTGAGTGTCTACAAAGTTTGTTCAAATAAAAGCCCTGGGGTCAAAACCGGCCCCGCCCCAGGGGTGTCATTGTTTTTAACTATATGTGTATAGTAAAAACTTAAAAAAATCTTCTTTTAAAAAGCCCAATGAGCTAGAGCTTAGATGTTTAGCATGAAACATCTTCTTATGGGTGGAGGGGGGGGGGGGCTATATACAGGTGAGCTACCTCAGGGCCATCATGGCCCTCTTGTTCTTTTCTTCCTATGTTGAAAATTCTGGTTGCTATGGCAACAAATAGGCTGAAAATATGGCAAATTTTACACATAAACTGGATCCAGTGATAACGCAAAAAGTACTGGAAATATTTTTATGAAACTTGAAATATGTGTAGATGGCAGTCTGGAGATTATGCACGTCTTTTTCTTTTCTTCCTATGTTGAAAATTCTGGTTGCTATGGCAACACATAGACTGAAAATATGGCAAATTTTACACATAAACTGAATCCAGTGATAACTCAAAAAGGACTGGAAATATTTTTATGAAACTTGACATATGGGTAGGTGGCAGTCTTGAGATTATGCATGTCTTATCTGTTCTTCCTATTTTGAAAAAATATTGGTTGCCTTGGCAACAAATAGGCTTAAAACATGGTAAATATAACAATATTTGTGATTAGTCAAAAAGAGCTGAACATTTTTATGAAATTGCATCTTTAATTCAAGAGATATCTCCTCTTTAAGAATTTTGCTTTTAAAATGTTATATTTTGGTAACAGGGATGTTTCAAATATTAACTTTAGAGTGTCCTTCAGTCCGTCTGTCTGTCTGTCTGTTCATATAAACTGTTTCCTGTGATCACTTTTAAAGAACTTTTCCAACAAATTTACTTAAAATAGAGAAAAATTGAAACATTAGTGAATGGCCAAAGACCCTTCAGAATGTTGATGGGGTTCTAACTGGTAGGGGACTTATGGATTGCTTGCAATACTATGATAATTGCTTGTTCTTTTTGAAATCTGCACTTCAAGGTTTTGTTTATGATTTTATAAATGATATTTTGTTCTTTGATCTATCAATTTTTAAATATACTTGTTTTAGGTAGAAAATGCCCAGCATATGCATTTTAGTCATCTGTGTGGTGCCATGAATAGATATCCTGAGTGGAATAATAGGTAATGACTTCTTTCTTTACTAAATGCCTTTAAAGGAAAAACTTTTAATGTCATAGTTCAAGGCATTGCCAAAGATGATTGAAGTGTAAATATTAAAGATGTTCATTTCGTTATATCCAATTGGTTGTAATTAACCCTTAATTGATGTAATGGACTTGGCCTATTTTTAGTTTTGGAACTCCACATACGTCCAAAAGCCTAAAAATATTAATTGGAAATTCTCACATAGATCAACTGGGGCACTAAAACAGAAAAATATGCAACAAAAATAAAGAAATATTCTCAGAAATAGATTAAAGATAGTATTTTTGTGCTATTCTTATCAAGATTTGAGTAAAAATGGTAAAAAAATGGCTTTTTAATTTTTGGTCATTTTTTCACAAAAAGAGTTATTTTTCTGGAAAAAACGAAGAGACCAAATGATCTGAAATTTTGCACACAATTTATTATTAATTTCAGGACTTTCTAAAAATACACATCCCTTGAGTTCAGTGGAGCGTATTTAAGATTTATAATGGAGGTTGGACAAGTCCATTAAAGAAATTTAGCAGGCAAGAGTGTTTCGCACAATATGGAACACATACTGATCATTTCTTGCATATCAGACTGGTGTTTCTGTTAGTTTTACCATGCCTAAAATTTCATCTGGCAAAGGTGCCAGATGAGTTGCATGCTATAAAATGGTATGCTTAGGATGACGTAAATTTGCTGTTATGAATGAAGTTTTAATTTCATAGGCTGTTGTAAAAAAATAGTTATGGGTGTAATGACATAAATGGTCATTGAAAATTGTTTAATTGCGGTAAAGAATTTAAAATATGACGGAATATGGTAGGATATGCAAGAAAAAATATCTGACATATGTTTGTGGTTCGGATCGGTTTATCAGTTCCTCGGGAACCCCGTCTCTCGGAAAGGATATTCCGATCTGAACCACAACATATGACAGCTATTATTAATAATATTTACATAATTAAAAGGAACTAGTATTGTATCATATGGGCCGTGTCATGACAAAACCAACATAATGCGTTTGCGACCAGCATGGATCCAGACCAGCCTGCGCATCCGCGCAGTCTGATCAGGATCCATGCTGTTCACTTACCAACCCTATTAAAGTAGAGAAACTAACAGCGAACAGCATTGATCCTGATCAGACTGCGCGGATGCGCAGGCTGGTCTGGATCCATGCTGGTCGCAAACCCATTATGTTGGTTTTGTCATGGCGTGGCTCATACATATATATATACAGTAGTGATGTTCCGATTGTCGCAAGTCGTCGATAATCAGTTACTGTTATATAAAGCGACAATAATCGATTCACAAAAATCGCGTCGTCGAAAATGTTTAAAAATCAAAGGTAATTAATTCTGACGGTAATTTTCCTTTAGGAACACCTCGCCGATCGCTAAAAATCATCTTAGAGACAATTTGGAGTTGAACAGGCTCAATAAGTGATGTAAACAATAGTAATAGAATGTGATTTGAATGTTATTGTTTTACATCCATTGCAAAATAAAATCTATTTCGTAAAATTATGACTATATAAGGTTAAAACTGTGTTAAAAAGTGCTAAATGAAGTTCATGTTACTGAATATAATCAAGTGCCTTGTGAAGAAATCTTACTTCCATATTTCTTTTTAACGCGACTTTATTCGAAAAGTTATCGATTATGTCCCATCCGACTGAACCGATGATCGATTGGGACAAATTTCAACCGATTTCCATCACTAATATACAGTATTTTGTTTCCTCTACATGGCAGATTGAATGAAGATCTTCACATAAAGTTTGGTAGAATTGAAGGAATAAGCACAAGAAAGGGCAATGTGGTATTTCTGAAGGATGTTTTAGATGAAGCAGCGAATAGATTTAAGACATCAATGATGGCAAAGAAAAGTAAGTATAAAAAACAAACTATTTTTAGAAATAATATATCCCGAACAGTGATTTTACCACTTGTTAAAATCACAGTTTAGAGTTAGGATGTGAGGAATAAAAGCACGTGGTCGTAGCTAGAATGATATAATGCTTTGAAAACCTGAACCACAAATTTTCTAACTTCATGAATGGCCCATAACTCTGTCAAAATCCATGCTAGAGTTTGGGCCTTTTGCAGAAACCTCCATTATGACAAAAATTGTTAATTCAATTTTGGGAATAGCTTTTTACCAATTTCCCTGAAAAATTTTAACCAAAGTATACCCCAAAACACTGATTTTGACCCATGCCCGTGAGTGGGCCCTTTCCTAAAATCAATTAAAAAAAATAAAGAGTCTACAAAATACTATCTTTCAATAAAACAAAGTTTTAAAATTTTTCAATTTTTTATTTATGCAGAAAAAAATTTTACATTAATGGAATAAAAAACAACAAATGTTGAACTATATGCAAAAATCTTCCCCAAAACACTTTTTTCACTTGAAGTTTTTCAGTGATTATTGCCCTTGAATATAAAATTTTCACCCCATTTTTACACAAATAGCAAGCATTTTTTACAACCTTTTGCAATAAAAAAATTTTTTGCAAAAATTTTTATTGCAAAACGGTTTGCGTTGACATGATTTTATTGCAATTTGATTACAACCGGTTTTGCAATAAAAACAAGTTTTGCAATAAAATATTTTTCCTATCGGATTTTATTGACATTATGCAAAAGACATTATAAAATTTATCTATGTATATTAGGATTGATGCAGGAATTATTTTTCTGGGATAATGAGTGTATATGCATATGATCAAACATTAATTTACATTCTCAATTTCATTAGTCTTTTTCCTTTTAATATATATGATGAAAGGATGATCATCATGAAATATCAGGACATGTACATTTACAGCAACAACTGTATTTGCTCAAATTCGGTGATATACATACAAGAAATTTTAGTAAGGTCTTAACTTACCAGTTCTTTGATGAAAGAAAAAAAAACGAGTTTTGCAATAATTTTATTGCAAAACTGGTTGCGTTGACATGATTTTATTTGCAATTTTGATTACAACCGGTTTTGCAATAAAAACGAGTTTTGCAATAAAATATTTTTTTCTATCGGATTTTTTACTGACATTATACAAAAGACATTATAACATTTATCTATTGGGATTTGACATGCAGGAATTATTTTCTGGGATAATGAGTGTATATGCATATGATCAAACATTAATTTACATTCTCAATTTCATTAGTCGTTTTCCTTTTAATATATATGATGAAAGGATGATCATCATGAAATATCAGGACATGTACATTTACAGCAACAACTGTATTTGCTCAAATTTCGGTGATATACATACAAGAACTTTTAGTAAGGTCTTAACTTGCCAGTTCTTTGATGAAAGAAAAAAAAAAAACGAGTTTGCAATAATTTTATTGCAAAACTGGTTGCGTTGACATGATTTTATTGCAATTTGATTACAACCGGTTTTGCAATAAAAATGAGTTTTTTGCAATAAAATATTTTTTTCTATCGGATTTTTACTGACATTATACAAAAGACACTATAACATTTATCTATAAGGATTGACATGCAGGAATTATTTTCTGGGATAATGAGTGTATATGCATATGATCAAACATTAATTTACATTCTCAATTTCATTAGTCGTTTTTCCTTTTAATATATATGATGAAAGGATGATCATCATGAAATATCAGGACATGTACATTTACAGCAACAACTGTATTTGCTCAAATTTCGGTGATATACATACAAGAACTTTTAGTAAGGTCTTAACTTACCAGTTCTTTGATGAAAGAAAAAAAACGAGTTTTGCAATAATTTTATTGCAAAACTGGTTGCGTTGACATGATTTTATTGCAATTTGATTACAACCGGTTTTGCAATAAAAACGAGTTTTGCAATAAAATATTTTTCTATCGGATTTTATTGACATTATACAAAAGACATTATAAAATTTATCTATGTATATTAGGATTGACATGCAGGAGTTAATTCTGGGATAATGAGTGTATATGCATATGATCAAACATTAATTTACATTCTCAGTTTCATTAGTCGTTTTTCTTTTAATATATATGATGAAAGGATGATCATCATGAAATATCAGGACATGTACATTTACAGCAACAACTGTGTTTGTTTAAATTTCGGTCATATACATACAAGAACTTTTAGTAAGGTCTTAACTTACCAGTTCTTTGATAAGAGAAAGAAAAAACGAGTTTTTGCAATAATTTTATTGCAAAAAACTGGTTGCGTTGACATGATTTTTTTTGCAATTTGATTACAACCGGTTTTGCAATAAAAACGAGTTTTGGCAATAAAATATTTTTCTATCGGATTTTATTGACATTATGCAAAAGACATTATAAAATTTATCTATGTATATTAGGATTGATGCAGGAATTATTTTCTGGGATAATGAGTGTATATGCATATGATCAAACATCAATTTACATTCTCAATTTCATTAGTCTTTTTCCTTTTAATATATATGATGAAAGGATGATCATCATGAAATATCAGGACATGTACATTTACAGCAACAACTGTATCTGCTCAAATTTCGGTGATATACATACAAGAACTTTTAGTAAGGTCTTAACTTACAGTTCTTTGATAAAGAAAAAAAAACGAGTTTTGCAATAATTTTATTGCAAAACTGGTTGCGTTGAACATGATTTTATTTGCAATTTGATTACAACGCGGTTTTGTAATAAAAATATTTTTTCTATCGGATTTTATTGACATTATGCAAAGACATTATAAAATTTATCTATGTATATTAGGATTGACATGCAGGAATTATTTTCTGCGATAATGAGTGTATATGCATATGATCAAACATCAATTTACATTCTCAATTTTCATTAGTCTTTTTCCTTTTAATATATATGATGAAGGATGATCATCATGAAAATATCAGGACATGTACATTTACAGCAACAACTGTATTTGCTCAAATTTCGGTGATATACATACAAGAACTTTAAGTAAGGTCTTAGCCTACCAGTTCTTTGATGAAAAAAAAAAGAACGAGTTTTGCAATAATTTTATTGCAAAACTGGTTGCATTGACATGATTTTATTGCAATTTGATTACAACCGGTTTTGCAATAAAAACTTATTTTGCAATAAATATTTTTTTCTATCAGATTTTATTGACAATATACAAAAGACAAAATTTATCTATGTATATAAGGATTAAAAGGCAGGGATTATATTCGGAAATAAATATAGTCTCGTTTCTTTTAATATATATTATGAAAGTGATATACATACATGACGTTAAAATAAGGTCTTACTTACCAGTACATTGAAGAAATAGACAAATACGACTTTTTATTACTTCAAAGCTTACAAGTAATTATACAAAAGTGTTTACAATATTATTACAAAAACAAACTCGTTGCGATGACCTATTTTTGTATCATATTTTCACACCACACTTGTACAATAAAAACGATATTTTTGCAATAATAACCCGTTGCGTTGACATAATTTTATTGCAATTTATCCCAAGCAATTTAGCGCAAAAAAAAAACGAGTTTTACAATAAAAACATTTTTATATCGGATTTGATTGAGATTATACCGTTGACATTATAAATTTCTTATGTGTAAATAAGAACTTGATTCGGGAGTATTGTATACATGTATATGATTAAAACATTCTAAAAGTTGCTTTTTTTTTCTTTTAGTATTTTTGATGAAAAAATGATCATCATGAAATATCAGGGCATTACATGTTCAACAACAACTGTTGATGATATTCTTACATGACCTTGTTATAAGGTCGAAACTTACCAGTGTTTTTTCAGAATTTTAATGATAACATTATTGCAAAACGCCTTGCGATGAAACATCATTATGTTGCAATTTTTCACAACCAGTTTTCAAATAGAAACTAGTTTTGGCAATAAGATATTCGCTATATCAGATTTTTTTTAGATTATACTCTAGACATTATAATGTTTATCTTTGTCTATATGGATTTCACATGCAGGGATTCAATTCAGAAATATGCAATATAAAATCTATGGTTAAAAATATTTTTATTGCAAATATGATAATGGAATGATTTTTATTGAAAACGAGCTTATTTACATTATCTGAAACAACTGTGCTTTTGCAAACTCTTTGGAGCAAAACTCTGTGATATACATTCATGATATTGTTAAAGGGATATTCAGGCAACATAATGTCAAAAATATTTAAAATGATCTAATGTACTCAAATCAAGCTAAAGTGACTTTTCTTGAAGTTTCAGCATGCATTTCTGTTTAAATTCTATATATTTTGGGTTAGAAGCATAAATATATCTATATAGGTTGAACAAAATTTAGACATCAATAGATCACCAAATAGTTTTAAAAACAAGTCTGGTGACTTGAACAAACCCTTGAAGTTACAATAACAGATATTCTGGATATTGTGTGATTGAAACAAGCCTAAGTCAATCATTTGACATGTTCTTTAAACGTTTCCAGAGTTCACTTTGACAACTATTTTGAAATGCTAGCGCTCTAACCTGACCCACGTGGGTCAAGTTTTGGGAACCACAATTTTATTCTTTAACTGTGGTTTATTCGTTGACTGTCTAATATATTTATTTTGAGGGCATTTACAGAATAATGAATGAAAATTTCAAAAACTAGAAATGAAAATTTTTGCCTGTGTCTCTCTATAAATTGTCGAAATTACAAGTACTTTTCAAAAGTGGGTTGACAACATTATTGCAAAACTCTTAACGATGAAGTTTGGCAATGAAATAAAATTATATGTTTTATATCTACACCGTACTAAAAGATATTATAGTGTATACATATATTTGTACATCAGGATTTATATGTAGCGAAAAAGGTAAGGAACATAATGTAAGTTTTGCCATTATTTTAATTATTCGAAGTACAAACATGTCCGCGTTATGATTTAGAAACTTAAAACATTTTTCTCAAAAATGTTGTTAATTTTTGAAAACTCGATACAAGAAAAAATGTGTACAAACTCTTTGGAGATATTTTAAATGATGATATTTTTTTTAATTTGCTCTTAATGTATTTTAAATTTTTCAATTAAATTTATGATTAATGCAAAAAAAATAAAATTGCGGGTTTGGTATGAAACAGTTTTTTTCCGATTTAAATTTGTTCACAAAGCATAAAAAATTACCAAATTGCACGGTTTTAGCAAATTAAAAAAAATTGACAAATCTGCTTAATTTTTAAATAAAAGCATAGTGATCACATGGTCGCCTCAAAATGGCCAATTTCATGTTTGGACAAGTTTTGTGACAGACGGACAGACAAACGGGCAGTGCACAACTAGACTTGGTAGTGATCATTCCTGTAAAGTTTGGACGAAATCGCAAAATTCTTTTGAATTTAAAGAACATTCTGAGAGGTTAAGAAGGTAACTGGTTTCACGCGTGGCTGACGCTTTATGAAACAGATTTGGGATGGTTTGAAATAAGAGATATTCATTGGAGGTCCCGTAACTAAATTTCATGTAACATGCAACCAGATAATTGCGCATAGATTTGACAACTCATTATATTTTTAGATCCTTGTAGCAAATGAAAACTAATTATAGCTGCTCAGAGGTATATCAATCGTTTTAACAAACATTGTACGACTTGTTATTTTGCATCTATTCCAAGTACACAGTCTCACAAAATAGGACGAACATCTGTAAAAAAGGACAACGTAAACTAATTATAATATTGTAATTGACTATCAAATGCAATCTTATTCTTTTTCAAATCAAATAATATCCTTTATAAGCTATCGTTAAAGCCAAAACGGAATTGAACAAAGATTAAAGGGAATAAAGAAGATAATTTACAAGAAATAAAAATAGGGAAAAGGAATAAATGAATAAAGTAAAAAAAAAAACAACAACAACACAGAGACAAAAAAAATCACGCTGGACGTTTTTGAACTAAAGCATCATTATATGAAAATGAGGGACAAAAAATATAATGAAGAAAAATTGAAAAGAGTAATAACAAAAATGCAAAATAAAGAGAAAAAAAAGAAGAAAAGATAAAAAAAAGATAAAAAAAAAAAAAAAGAAGAAGAAAAGATAAATAAAATATACAAAAGAGAGAAAAAAAAGAAAAAAAATCCTGCCAGATGGTTTGTCGTGGTTGGCAGGCTTTTGCCAAACAGAAATACATTTAACAAGTATTAAGTAACACATGTTTGCATAGTCGTCTTTGGAAAAAGATTCTAGGTGCTTTTGGTGTCCAAAAAGAAAGCAAATAAACGCTAATTTTATTGTAAAAATATAAGACATAGGTTGTCTAATATTTTAATTGCAAAATTCGTGCAATTTCGTGTAATTTTCATGCATTGCTAAACACACATTTATAACTATATAAAGATGAAAAGAGTTATAATAACAAAAATGCAAATAAAGATAAGAAAATGAAAAAAAAAAGGAAAAAAAGAATTTAAAAAAAGAAAAGAAAAAAAAAGAATTAAAAAAAAAAATATATATATATACATTATATATATTATATATATATTATATATATATATAATATATATTATATAAAGAAAAAAAAAAATAAAAAAAAAAAAAAAAAAAAAACAAAAAAAAAACAGAAAAAATCCCTGCCAGATGGTTTTTCGACCTTGGTCGTGGTTGGCAGGCTTTTGACAACAGAAAACATTAAACAAGTTTTTTAGTACACATTTTTGCAAAGTCGTCTTTGAAAAAATGATTTTAGGGTGCTTTTAGTGTCAAAATAGAAAGCATAATAAAACACTGATTTTATTGTAAAAATATAAGACAGAGTTTAATCTTATATTTTAATTGCAAAATACGTGCAATTTCGTGTAATTTTCAAGCTTTGCTGAACACACATTTATAATTAAATAATGAAGACAAGAAGAAAAGAGTTATAACAAAAATGCAAAATAAAAAGAAAAAAATGAGAATTAAAAGAAAAAATATTAATAAAAGAATTAAAAAAAAAAGAAAATAAGAAAAAAAGATAAATAAAAAAAAACAGAAAAAAATAAACAGAAAAAATTCCTACAAGATGGTTTTCTACCTTGTCGTGGTTGGCAAGCTTTTAACAAACAGAAAAACATTAAACAAGTTTTTAGTAACACATTTTTGCATAGTCGTCTTTGTAAAATGATTTTAGGTGCTTTTTGTGTCAAAAAAGTAAGCAAATAAAACACTGATTTTGTGTCGCCTAAACGGAGTAGTGGCGATATATAGGGATCACTTCTCCGTCGTCTGTCTGTCCGTCTGTCTGTCTGTCCGTCCGTCACAAAACTTGTCCGGACTACTCCAAATAAACTGCTGGTGCAATTTCGTCCAAACTTTACAGGAATGATCAGTACCAAGTCTTGTTGTGCACAGTGCACATTGTCAGCATTTTCCGGTTCAATTGATTTTTGTCCAGAGTTATGGCCATTTAATAATCTTTATATTTTTGAAGTTTATCCGGACTGACTATCTCTTATAACCACTAATGCAATTTTCAATGAAACTTTACAGGATTGATTCTGTTATTCAAGTCCTTGCCGCATATTGCAACGGGTTTCCCGGTTGATGATTTTTGGTCCGAGTTTATGGCCGCTTTGATAAAAAAGGTTGTTTTTTTCGGTGCGTTGCCAAACCATACACAAAAGCTTGGTCCGGACTAGCTCCTCAAAAGTACTGGTGCAATTTTTATATCGCAAATTTAACAGGATATGATCAGGTACCAAGTCTAGGTTGTGGCACTGTTCCGGTCTGTCACGAAACTTGTCCCAACATGAAATTTGTCCATCATTGAGGCCGACAAATGTGGTCACTCTGATCGCTCTTGTAATTGGTAAAAATATAAGACAGATTTGTCTAATATTTTAATTGCAAATTCGTGCTAATTTCGTGTAAGTGTTCATGTTTGCTGAGGCACACATTTAAATCTATGGACATAAAGAATACTGTAAATTCACATACCTTAAGCCAAAATTTAGTCATTTTTACATAGAGAGGAAGTTTCAAACAAAAATTTTTGTCATCGGGCAAAGATAAAATTTCATTAAAAGGGCAGTTGTTTCATAAAGAACTAGACCTTTATAATGCAACAATATCATTTTTTATCAAATATTTGGTAATAAACATATTTTTGTTTAATACGACAAAGATATATTTCAATCGTGTTCGTTTCCCGAAATTGATTTAACACATATCAATCCTAAATTTGCAAATAATTAAAAGCTACATAATAAAGAAGCTTAATTAAAAAATATCGTAATTAAATATCTAAATATAAAGTAGTTTTGTTACACATTATTTCATTGTATGGAGTTTTTGCAAAAGTTAACACGACCTTTTTGAGAAAAATGTTGTAAGTTTTCTAAATCAAAACGGCAGACATGTTTGTTACTTCGGAAATTAGTTTAGCGGCAAAACTTGACAATTATGTTCCTTACCTTTTGTACCTGATGTACAAATATATGTATACACTATAAGGTATCTTCAGTACGGTGTAGACATATAATTTTATTTCAAATTGCCAAACTTCATATTAAGGGTTTTGCAATAATGTTGTCAACACTTTTCAAAGTACTTGTAAATTTCGACAATTTATAGGAAGACACAGGCAAAATTTTCATTTCTTAGTTTTGAATTTTTCATTCATTATTCTGTAAAATGCCCTAAAAATAAATATATTAGACAGTCCGCACGGAAACAAAAACTTTTGCTCTAAAGAATAAAATGGTGGTTTCCTTAACTTTTGCCCACGTGGGGTCATTGTTGAGAGCTGCATTTTTTCACAATAGTTTATCAAAGTGAACTCTTTAAAGAACATGTCAAATGAATGACTTAGCTAATTAGGCTTGTTTCAATCAAGCACAATATCGAACAACTTCAAAAGGGTTTGTTCAAGTCACCTGACTTGTTTAAACTACTTTTGGTAATTCTATCAGGCGTCCAAATTTTGTTCAACATATATAGATCTTTTATGCATCAAACCAAAAATAATAGAATTTAAACAGAAATTCATGCTCAAACTTTCAGAAAAGTCATTTTAGAGCTTTGAATTTGGAGTGGCATTAGATTCATTTTTAATATTTTTGTACATTATATTGCCTTTGGAATATCATGAATGTATATCAACAGGAGTTTTTGCTCCAAAAATTTGCAAAAAGCACATTGTTTCAGATAATGTAAATGCGCTGGTGTTCATAAAATGCATTCATTATCAATATTTGGCAATAAAAAATAGTTTTTAACTAATAGATTTTATATGCATATTTCTGTTGAATCCCTGCATGTAAATCCATATAGACAAAGAATAACATTATAATGTCTATGAGTATAATCTCAAAATAATCTGATATTATAGGGCGAATATTTTATTGCAACATAGTTTCTTATTGAAAACTGGTTGGTGAAAAAATTGCAACAAAATTGATGTTTCATCGAAGGCGTTTTGCAAACAATGTTATCATTAAAATTCTGAAAAACACTGGTAAGTTTCACCTTGTGTCAAGGTCATGTAAGAATATCATCAACAGTTGTTGTTGAACATGTAATGCCCTGATATTTCATGATGATCATTATTCATCAAAAATACTTAAAAGAAAATAAAGCAAATTTTAGAATGATATTAATCATATACATGTATACAAAACTCCCGAATATAAGCCCTGCATGCAAGTTCTTAATTTACACATAAGAAATTTATAATGTCGGTATAAACGGTATAAAATCTCAATCAAATCCGATAGAAAAAATATTTTATTGCAAAACTCGTTTTTTATTGCAAAAACGGGTTGTAATCAAATTGCAAATAAGATCATGTCAACGCAACCTGTTTGCAATAAAAATTATTGCAAAACTTTTTTTTTTTCTTTCACCAAGGAATTGGTAAGTTAAGACCTTACTAAAAGTTCTTGTATGTATATCACCGAAATTTTGAGCAAATACAGTTGTTGCTGTAAATGTACATGTCCTGATATTTCATGATGATCATCCTTTCATCATATATATATTAAAAGGAAAAAGACTAATGAAATTGAGAATGTAAATTAATGTTTGATCATATGCATATACAATCATTATCCCAGAAAATAATTTCTTCATGTCAATCCCAATATACATAGATAAATTTTATTATGTCTTTTTATAATGTCAATAAAATCCGATCGAAAAAAATATTTATTGCAAAACTCGTTTTTATTGCAAAACCGGTTGTAATCAAATTGCAAATAAATCATGTCAACGCAACCAGTTTTTGCAAATAAAATTATTGCAAAACTCGTTTTATTTTTTTTTTTTTTTTTTTTTTGTTCTTTCTTTAAAGTACTAGTAAGTTAAGACCTTATTAAAGGTCATGTATGTATATCACAGAGATTTGAGCACAAGATATTCCAAAAGTACAGTTCTTGTTATAAATGTACATGTTCTAATATTTCATGATGATCATTCTTTCATCATATATATATTAAAAATATAAAAAAATAATGAAATTTAGAATGTTAATTATTGTTTGAGCCTTATTTATTCATTATTTCCGAATATAATCCCTGCATGTCAATCCTTATAAGATAAATAAAAGATAATAAACAGATACATTTTATAATGTCTTTTGCATAATGTCAATAAAATCCGATAGAAAAAATATTTTATTGCAAAACTCGTTTTTATTGCGAAACGGGTTGTAATCAAATTGCAATAAAATCATGTCAACGCAAACCAGTTTTGCAATAAAATTATTGCAAAACTCGTTTTTTATTCTTTCATCAAAGAAACCGTGTAAGTTAAGACCTTACTAAAAGTTCTTGTATGTATATCACCGAAATTTGAAGCAAATACAGTTGTTGCTGTAAATGTACATGTCCTGAATATTTTATGATGATCATCCTTTCATCATATATATATTAAAAGGAAAAAGACTAATGAAATTGAGAATGTAAATTAATGTTTGATTATATGCATATACACTCATTATCTCAGAATTAATTCCTGCATGTCAATCCTAATATACATATATAAATTTTATAATGTCTTTTTGTATAATGTCAATTAAAATTCGATAGAAAAATATTTTATTGCAAAACTCGTTTTTATTGCAAAACCGGTTGTAATCAAATTGCAATAAAAAATCATGTCAAACGCAACCAGTTTTTGCAATAAAATTATTGCAAAACTCGTTTTTTTTCTTTCATCAAAGAACATGGTAAGTTAAGACCCTTACTAAAAGTTCTTGTATGTATATCACCGAAATTTGAGCAAATACAGTTGTTGCTGTAAATGTACATGTCCTGATATTTCATGATGATCATCCTTTCATCAATATATTAAAAGAAAAAACGACTAATGAAACTGAGAATGTAAATAAATGTTTGATCATATGCATATACACTCATTATCCCAGAATTAATTCCTGCATGTCAATCCTAATATACATATATAAATTTTATAATGTCTTTTGTATAATGTCAATAAAATCCGATAGCAAAACATTTTTATTGCAAAACTCATTTTTATTGCAAAAAACCGGTTGAAATCAAATTGCAATAAAAACATGTTCAACGCAAACCAGTTTTGCAATAAAATTATTGCAAAACTCGTTTTTTTCTTTCATCAAAGAACTGGTAAGTTAAGACCTTACTAAAAAGTTCTTGTATGTTATATCACCGAAATTTGAGCAAATACAGTTGTTGCTGTAAATGTACATGTCCTGATATTTCATGATGATCATCCTTTCATGCATATATAATATTTAAAAGGAAAACGACTAAATGAATTTGAGAATTGTAAATTAATGTTTTGATCATATGCATATACACTCATTATCCCAGAAAATAATTCCTGCATGTCAATCCTAATATACATAGATAAATTTTAATAATGTCTTTTGTATAATGTCAGTAAAATCCGATAGAAAAAAATATTTATTGGCAAAAACTCGTTTTTATTGCAAAACCGGTTGTAAATCAAATTGCAATAAAATCATGTCAAACGCAACAGTTTTTGCACAATAAAATTATTGCAAAACTCGTTTTTTTCTTTCATCAAAGAACTGGTAAGTTAAGACCTTACTAAAAAGTTCTTGTAATGTATAATCACCGAAATTTGAGCAAATTACAGTTGTTGCTGTAAAATGTACATGTCCTGATATTTCATGATGATCATCCTTTTTCATCAATATATTAAAAGAAAAACGATAATGAAACTGAGAATGTAAATAAATGTTTGATCATATGCATATACACTCTCATTATCCCAGAATTAATTCCTGCATGTCAATCCTAAATAATACATATATAAATTTTATAATGTCTTTTGTATAATGTCAATAAAATCCGATAGCAAAACATTTTATTGCAAAACTCATTTTTTATTGCAAAAACCGGTTGAAATCAAATTGCAATAAAAACATGTCAACGCAACCAGTTTTTGCAATAAAATTATTGCAAAACTCGTTTTTTTTTTTTCTTTCATCAAAGGAACTGGTAAGTTAAGACCTTACTAAAAGTTCGTGTATGTATATCACCGAAATTTGAGCAAAATACAGTTGTTGGCTGTAAATGTACATGTCCTGATATTTCATGTGATGATCATGCCTTTCATCATATATATTAAAAGGAAAACGACTAATGAATTTGAGAATGTAAATTAATGTTTGATCATATGCATATACACTCATTATCCCAAGAAAAATAATTCCTGCATGTCAATCCTAATATACATAGGATAAAAATTTTTTTATAATGTCTTTTTTGTATAATGTCAGTAAAATCCGATAGAAAAAATATTTATTGCAAAACTTCGTTTTTTATTTGCAACACCGGTTGTAATCAAATTGGCAATAAAATCATGTCAACGCAACCAGTTTTGCAATAAAATTATTGCAAAAACTCGTTTTTTTTCTTTCATCAAAGAACTGGTAAGTTAAAGACCTTACTAAAAGTTCTTTGTATGTATATCACCGACATTTGAGGCAAATACAGTTGTTGCTGTAAATGTACATGTCCTTGATATTTTTCATAGGATGATCATCCTTTCATCATATATATTAAAAGGAAAACGACTTATGAAATTGAGAATGTAAATTAATGTTGATCATATGCATATACACTCATTATCCCAGAATTAATTCCTGCATGTCAATCCTAATATACATAGATAAATTTTAATAATGTCTTTTTGTATTATGTCAATAAAATCCGATAGAAAAAATATTTTATTGCAAAACTCGTTTTTATTGCAAAACCGGTTGTAATCAAATTGCAATAAAATCATGTCAATGCAACCAGTTTTGCAATAAAATTATTGCAAAACTCGTTTTTATTGCAAAACTGGTTGTAACAAAGCATGCTGTCCTACCAACAGATGTTTTTTGTTTTGTTTTTCTTTTGTTTATGTACATTTATTTTACTACAATGACTAGATTATATTAAGATTTGGATTCTGTTTAGGGAGTAGTTCTTGTTATTACAGATTATAAAATTGATGAAAAAGACATAGATGCCGTAACTGAAGAGTTGGGGAAAAGTTCTATAATTGTTCAGGATCTCGGCCAAAGACGCATAAAGAATTACAAATTCAGTTGGGAAAGAATTATGTACAGCGCAAAGTTACAGTATTGTCATGCAAGACTTTGTAGGTAATAATAATGAATTAATTATAGTGAGATTTGAAATTGTAGAAAATTCTTATTCTTAATGTCTTTGATTTACTTTGCCTATTTTTGTTGCTTATAATGATGAACTGGCCAAGTGGTGGGTCCTAAGCAATTATTCTCACAATTTAGTGCTATTTTTTTTTCTCAAGGCCTTTCACACAAACTAGTTTTTCAGGAATATTGAATATCTAATTTTTTTACGCAAAATGACCAAAAAAAGGAAACACATTGCAACCCTTTTTATTCAAATCTAAGCATTGCAACAGGTTTTACTCGGGTCTTAGCATTGCAATGCTTTTTACTCAAAACTTAGCATTGCAAGGCTTTTAACTAAAATCTAAGCATTGCAACCATTTTATCTCAAATCTAAGCATTGCAACCATTTTATCTCAAATCTAAGCATTGCAACACTTTTAACTCTAATTGGTTTAAACACAAAGTGGACTTAGAATCGCACAAAAGATTGATTTTAAAATAATCCGGAGCATATTTCTCTGTTATCTCAAGTAAACAAGTTGATTTGTGCAAGAATTTCAACTTTTATGTTTTAAGGCTTTTAGACTACAGTGGATATCCTTGAGAGCAACATGCCTCCAAATACATGCTAATTTTCATGAGAATTTTAAAAGTGAATTTAAAAGTATAATATGAAGTGAACAAAGACAGTAATTTACACATTGCAAGTGGCACTTACAATCCCATGTAAACTACCAGAAAGAGGTCAAAAAATGTAAAAATAGTCATTACTGTGTTAGTCATGCAGTAGAAATATGATGGTAAATACTGCCAATCAATCGTTAATTATGCACAACATGTAAATTATTACTTGAATTTTGAATCTTTTTAATTTTCTTGAAGTCTTAGTACATTCTTCACAAGTTTGAATGTATTGCAATATTTTAGCTCATCTGGAGGCATGCTTCTTTAAAAATCTGTCATTCCAAAGATCGTACACATATATCACTAATTTAAATGTATTTACAGTATAGAAAGAAGTAGTGGGTTTACTTTAGATGAAGATTTTACAGAAGATCCATTAACAACAAACAGTCAAGCAGAAGAACTAGTGTTACATTTAGAAAAGTAAGTACATGATATATTTATATGATTGACTGTCTGACTACTAGAAGAAATTATGTTCTGCCAATGGCAACAGTAAAGAACCAAACTGGCCTATATTGCCGTAGTTATTATTGTCTAGCAAGTTGTACATTTTTTAAGTTAACTTGTATTATTACCTTATGCCTTCTATAAATACTAATTCCTTGTTTACAACTGTTTAATTGAACCACTTAAATCCTGTGCTTGTGCAGTGATGAAATAAACTTATGACCGGTCAACAATTTTATCGGTTTCACCCCTGTCATCAGGTATTTCCGTTAACAACATCCGCCACTATTCAGTTATCGAACATTGCTCAGCTTAATGTACGGTATGGTTTAAGAAAATCAGAATCTGTAGGTTTCAATGTAAAACAGTTCAAAATTAAAAAACAGTTGTAAAAATTATATACGTGTGTTTTTTATAATTATTATATTTTGATTGCTAAGCATTAATAATAAAACAGAAAATTTCTTGGCTGTTGTGGGGAACAGTCAAAACCATTGTCCCTTAGGGTTTAGGGATTATAGCATTTGGGAAACTGCTTGTCCTCAGCCTCATAACCTTGGGCAAGTTTTGACTTGATGAAATTAATTGTACATGTATATTGTATTTTTTGTATTGAAGAAAATTCTAAAAATTCCAGATTTGAAGATGTTATACAGGAGTCATTTAGTACATTGGAACCTTACCTTGTAGTTAGATATCTGGACCAACTTTGGTATGTTTTAGTTAAAATTATATTACCTTTGTGACTAAATAGTTACGGTCTCTCACTTTCTATTCCTCACTTAGACTGCTGTGGGTTCAAGTCTTGGTTTGACCATCTTATTCTTTTGTTATGAAACTGGTTTTTCGATGAATAGACATGCTATGTTAACTGTTAAGATAAAACCAGAACAACCATTAGATCTATATCCTCTGAAAGGAATGATCTTACTATGCATGATAATACATGTACTTCAACCTTGGTTGGCTCCAGCTACCGATCTCTCGAACAAATTTGCTCGGGTCTTACAAGTTTGAGCAAACAAAATTCGACTGTAAAACATATAGTTAAGCATAAAGGAAAATAATATATCTGATAATATGCCTTATCCTGGGGATTCAGATTGTTTTAGTTACATTTCTCAGTGAGATAAAATAATTTCTCTTATACATGTATATTGACATTTTAATTTTTTTCTTAACATTTCAGTGATCATGTTAATACAGCGTACAAGACATGTTTTAGTTTTGAAATAATTGACCTTTATTGGACAGGGGGGTTGTTATTAGAACTAACTTTGTACTTTTATATAGTGAGCTGATTTAAAAATTTTATGAATTTAGCAATTTTAAAAAATTCATTTAGGTGAAGCAATTTTTAAAAAACATTTAGAAAGAAGCCCAATTTTTTAAAAATTCATTTACATGTATGCTAATTTAAACATCATTTAGATGTTAGCTTATTTAAAACTTCATTTAGATGTAAGCTAATTTAAAACTTCATTTAGATGTTAGCTAATTTAAAACTTCATTTAGATGTAAGCTAATTTAAAACTTCATTTAGCTGTTAGCTAATTTAAAACTTCATTAGATGTAAGCTAATTTAAACATCATTTAGATGTTAGCTAATTTAAAACTTCATTTAGATGTAAGCTAATTTAAAACTTCATTTAGATGTTAGTTAATTTAAAACTTCATTTAGATGTAAGCTAATTTAAAACTTCATTTAGATGTAACCTAAATTAAAACTTCATTAGATGTAAGCTAATTTAAAACTTCATTTAGATGTTAGCTAATTTAAAACTTCATTTAGATGTAAGCTAATTTAAAACTTCATTTAGATGTTAGCTAATTTAAAACTTCATTTAGATGTTAGCTAATTTAAAAATTCATTTAGATGTAAGCTAATTTAAAACTTCCTTTAGATGTAAGCTTATTTAAAACTTCATTTAGAGGTAAGCTAATTTAAAACTTCATTTAGATGTTAGCTAATTTAAAATTTCCTTTAGATGTAAGCTAATTTAAAACCTCATTTAGATGTAAGCTAATTTAAAACTTCATTTAGATGTAAGCTAATTTATTTATAAGATGTGACTTTATTTTATCTTCTTTCTTTTTTAGACATATCTACAGATGTTCAATGGCAGTAAAGTAGTATTATCAAATGGAATGACATTGCTTGGACTGTGTCCTCTAGAGAGAATGTGAACATTTCTCAGACTGTGTTTTTCAAAGGGAATGTGAATATTGCTTGGACTGTGTCCTCTAAAGTGAATGTGAATGTTGTTTGCACTGTGTCCTCTAAACATAATGTGAATATTGCTTGGACTGTGACCTCGAAAGGAAGTATGAACATTGCTTGGATTGTGTCCTCAAGGGAAAATTTGAACATGGCTTGAACTGTGTCCTCATAACATGGAGTATTTTCTCTAGAGAAAATGTGAAGATATTGCAAACTTGAAAGATATAACAATAAAACTGAAAAGATGAGACATTTAAAAAAAAAGAAAAGAGAGAGACACTTGCAAATTGTCCATATAAACCTACATGAAACAAAAATACAATTACTAACCCAGCTCATTCCAGTTTCTAACCCTGACAAATGTACATTTTTTCTAGCCCAGCCTAAACTATATTTTCTTATTTTGGTAAATATATACTGATGCTTCAGGGATATGACAAAAGGCAAAACTATACATGTATTTGATAGAAATAATATTATAATACACAACCCATGTATTAGCAACGCCATTTGAAATGTAAATATCTTGGTAGTTGTTGAGAGATATTGCTCTAGAAAGGTTTAAATG
>NW_026853930.1:0-27022 GCF_026571515.1 Ruditapes philippinarum
AAAAAAGGAAAATCAACTATTGAATATTACATTAAAAGAATACAATTATGACTAGCTAGATAAACAAAAATAGTAGATTCAACTACTAATACTATTTTAACATTGTAACAAATGGGAGCACAGGCACGAGTATCGGACCTGGGAAGAAACTTAATGTATTTAGTAATATTATTTAGTAAATTCAAATGATTTTAACCCATACTCAGCTGACATACATGTATTAGTCTATGTTTACGTATCGAATTGCTGTGCCGCAATTCTGTCTACCAAGGATTTTTAGCACGAATTCGCTCGTTTCCTGATAGATATTTCATGAACGGAAAGGGCTAGAGACTTGGGGTTGGTCTCATTTTGAAGGTTAATATAAACGTGAAATAGTGATAAAAGATTTTTTTAATTGTCTGGCCAATTGTTTTCACAACGGCCCGGGAAATGAATCCCTTGCTCGTAGGCTCGAATCTGGAGTTTCCGGCCTTCTCTTAACTTACAGTATATTTTTAAAGGGGTTCATTATTTACATTTTTTTTGTTTTTTTGACACTTTTAAGATGAACACAGGTTTTTTTTATCAATCTGGTAATATTTTTTCTTCCCAGGTCCGATACTCGTGCCTGTGAATGGGAGTGGGAAGTTTTCTATTACGCACACATATGAAGTATTTTTTATTAAAGCGTACCTACGAATCGGTAGAGTAAAAGTAATAGTTATTGCATTTATACTAAGTTTCATGCTTACGCACGTTCACCGACTTTACAGCAATTACCCCTAGAGTAATGAGAAATTTAAATAGGGTTTCAAAAGAGAATATTAATAATACGAGATAACCAAATAGGTTATTGTTCGGAAGTAAAATATAAAATGCACCCTAGTTAAAAAAACACAATGATATACAAAATATAAATAATTGAACAGACTGCTTGGGGGGGGGGGGGGGGGGGGTTCTTTGGTCGAGAGTGGTTAAGATCGTTGCTAAAAAACGCTATAGGTTCGAATCCCCTGCTACTCACGAAACGTCGCTGGTTCTACTCAGTGACTGGTGCCTGAAATAAGTCTGAGGTTTTCCTCCACCAGTTAAACTTGTCATATGACCATTACAATGTTGTAAAGTCTAAAACCCCACACCCCCTCAGCCCATCTCCCCATTCCGAAAAAAAACTGACTAATGAGTTTATATATAAAATCTACCTTCAGTATCTCGTATCCAGAAAAAACCGTGTGTAATTGTTCCTGAGCAATGGTTTTCCTGGAACAATACTCTATACAAATACTTGTATCTAAGAATTTTACTAGTCCGACAAAGTATGAATTATTCCACTAAATTTAACAGATTTGTTTCAATCTGTTTAAAACTGTTTGCAAACTCTGAATTTCAGCATTTTTATGCACACCAAAATCATGAAACAAAATATCGAGATGAATGAACAAGAAGATTCCTGGTCATAATAAACAATTTTAGAAATGTAATTTTATTCTTAGATAAACTGTTAACACAGAATCTTTCCTCTATATACACGTGATTATTCTCATTCTCTTAACGTTTCATGCTATTTCCAAATCCTAACATGTACTCTAAAATAAAGCAAGCGTCTCGAGATGGATTGAACTCATAACCAAACATATCGTTAAGTGTAATATCCACGAATTTAGAGCATATTCGTTTTGGCACTGCACGTTTTATACCCCGTTTATAGTCCTCTTAAACTTAAACAACACTAAAGTTCAGTGCAAAATTTACAGCGAGTTTCGCTTGTGATTTGGTTTTATTTTATAATAAGGGTTTTATGAAGAAGCTAGACATACAAAAATGAAAATTTTGTTATCTTTAAGAATGCTTTCACGTAATTTATTACCTTATTAATGGCTGTTTTTTATTACTGATAACCTAATGTTCAAATAAAGATTAAAGTATAATCCACGTGAGCGTTAACCTACATGCTCTTTCTTTTTCTCAGAAACGAAAATAAATAATTTGATATAAAGCGAAATGTATATATTTTGTACAGATTCAAGGTCACTGTTTTATTTATAGTTTGAAAATACATCTCGAGTCCGCTTCATTTAATGTCTTTTTATTTAACAATATAACAATATCCTTTTATAGCCCTGTATACAACAAAATACCTGCAGCATTTAATTATTGTAACTGACGTAAAACAATTAATAAAGCGGAAGATTCTTAATGGAATAGTTAACTGTTGTTATTGTTTTCTGATGTTTTATATATATTGTTTAGAAGGCCACATCTAAAATTAAGGTATATTATTCGTTTTCCACGACGAAATATTTTCATGTGTTACCCTTTTTAAATAAAGATATTATTATTATTATTCCTGGATATCTGTTCTTGGAACTGGCCTGTACTAGGCCATAGGTGTAAAGTTAATTGCTCAAGGAACACTGAAAGGGTTTGAACAAACGCGACCAGCAATATAGATTAATAGTGTTATTTCGCTTTGTAACGACAGTATTGCGTTATATCGCTTGCTTAATATTCCTAACAGGTTGGGGAATCCTAATATGTGTATATATTTGACCAATTTATAATAATAATACAAACAAAAACCTGAAACACAATATTTTCAGAATCGATGCATAATATGCGAGGTTTTCCACGAAATTGCTAAATTCAGGTTATCTCAAGTCGATAGTTTATGTATTACAAATGACAATGTAAATAAAAGCCAAACAGGATTGGCATGACTGTGTATCTGACATAATATACGTTTTTTTTGTGTCATTTATAATCCCGAAACTGCGCCATCTTATCTTCGTTGTCGGCATTGCTCAGTTTGTTTATTTAGAGGTTTAAACAGTTTTTGGAAGGAAATTTTTTCAAAAAAAAATTTCCTTTCTATAGTATCGGTCTGCCTATATCAAAAAGAACGAACAACACCTAATTGCATTCTGTTTAAGCTCAATAGAAAATAAGTAGTTAATGCGACCAAGAAAGTAGTGCAGCAGAACTATATGTATACTTTCAAACGTGGATGACTTGAAGAAAAAGCTGATGTTCAAAAAAACTTGAAATGATGATATTCAATGTTAGCTAACATCAATGGAACATAATCTTAAACGTGTACGAAAAAAAAACATCAGTATTATTACGCATTAGGCCAAAGAAAAGTTTGTACCCATGTACCCATGTACAATAAATTGAATATAAATAAGGTGTAATTTTGTAGCAGAGATGCTGAAAAATTCACATGTAAGTCAACCGAAGGGAAATGAAAGTATTTATTGTATATATTTAGCAATTTATTGAATAGCATTTTATGCCACCGCTGATTTTTTTTACGTCAATAACTCAAGAGGAAACAATGGATACAATATGTGGCATTAAAAAAGCGTACTATTTTCGCAAAAAATGGTTCGCAAACTTTCATAGAATCAAAGCGTTTGAAACAAAAATATTATTATATAAATAATAAAAAAACAAGATAACAATACAAGTCTTTCAAAGGTATTCTGGAATTAACGGATGCAATTTGGTAAAACTTGGTTTTGACTAGTAGGGCACACCCGCCATTGTTCGGACCATCGACAGAATAACGTTCGTGTTTTTCAGATTTCTCCATCCAAGACAAAGATTTGCTGATGAATAACATCGCAAAGGTTTGTGGAAATGCTTTTATTTCTTTGTTCAAACTCGTTTTGTGTTTGCAGATGTTAATTTGTTAGACAAACGAAATTAGGTCAAGGATTGTTTACATTATTGAATTTACAGGTAAACTCGGCCCTATACCAACTCGGGACAGGTCAACTCGGTCCTCTTTTAAAACCATAAAGCCTATTAGGATATAGATTGTTTAGTTAATAAAATATTGTTTGAAATTATCTTTAAGATAAATAATTATCTTAAGAAGAGATATCAAGACAATATATGTTAAATATTAATCAATAAATAGAGTTTTTAGATTGAATTTTTGTGACAATGAATTTTATTGTATTTAATACTGTTTGTTTTTTAATATGGCAAATGCTTGTTTAACAATATTTTTTACAAAAAAATCTGGAGTAGCATAAAATGCGTTTAAATTGTAAATTCTTTCTTTCTCTACAATTTCACATACTTTTCAATATCCTTGAGTAGATGTCTGTTAGTGTGAAAATGTTAAACCATGACAGTTATGATGAAAACATATCAAAAGTAAGAAAAGTAATCATTATCAGTAATTATGTAATTATTGGCCGAGCTGTCTCGAGGGCCAAAAACGTTTAAGGGCCAATCTGACCCTGATTCGAATTTACAGTGTTGACTGTTGTGAAGGATTTGCTTTTACATTTCTATTGTATATAGACTATCTATTAACATAGAAATAAGTTTATAATATGTTATATTCAATTGTTGTGTACAATTGATATTCGATAACTGTATAAAAATTTATCATGGCCCTCTTGATTTTTATTTGGCGAGGTCCGAGGACAGGCAGCCTTTCGCACAGACTGCAATTTGCAGTTGGTATAGTAATTTTTAGTGTTTGATGATCAGAAGATTTTTTTCCTTCTGAAAATCATGGACTTGAACAATTCAAATCTGTTTGAAAGCGCAAAGAGAAAGAGACTGAAAATTAATTTATTATTTCTATGGACAATATTGATGTAATAAATTTGTAATAAAACATGTGGGTCAATTTCCAGCAATAATTGAATCATGACAAAGTATTTTTAATAATTTTATTTAACTTGTGGCTACTTGAAAATTTCATGCTGGATGTTTGCTTACCATTACATTTTGCATAAGAGCTCTATGATTGACATTAAAGTCCACGGGCCAATTCATTTCTGATATATCTATAATCTTTCCGATATCTTGTTATGATATAAATGACTGAACATCATTGTAGAATTATAAGGAAAAAATATATAATATATGTTCATTCTTTGTAAAAATGTTAGAAGACTTGCAAGTTACCGACTTTATCATTGCATTTATTTATTATTGAAAAAATGCTGAACAGCTAGTCTCAACAGTGTTTATAGGCTAGAATTTTCAGTTTGCATTAGGGCCAAAATTATTAAATATATTGTTAGTCATGACGGCTTTCCCATTGCTGTCATCAAACTTTAACCTTGTTCATAACTTTTTCAGATCTTGGTGTATTGTCTTCATACTTGGCCACAACAACCCTTCAAATAGACCAGACTAAACTAAATTAACTTGACCACCATATTAACATTCAAGGTAAATGTCTAAATTTTCTTGATTTTTGCTATTAGTGGCTATAATTTGTTATTTTTGAATGGATTGTCTTCAAACTTGAACAACAATCTTTCAGGATAGGACCTGACTCACTCATAAATGTCCTTGAAGCTTTTGTGATCAGAAGTTGTACAGAATAATACAAACCCAGAGCAATTTCATTCACTTGGTTTTTTGCAACTTCTGAGAAAATGGATTTTAAAGATAGTTGTTTTCTTGAAATTTCAGGACAGTATAGTAGATAGTAAAGACATTTAATACATACTGTATATACACTATAATTACTATAGTATACTATAAAAATCTTTATGCTTGGACAATTTTGAACAAATTGTTTCTTAAACAGTGTAAGAAATTAGGATTTGAATCGACTAGGCTGGTCAGACTACTAGATTGGAATATTCACTTGTCCAAAAGACATTTCACTAGCACGATTCATTTGTTCAAAACAGTTGTTTATATTGCCTCTGAAAATACAGTAGCCTGGTCGGGCTTGTTACTGTGAAAAGTTGATAGCCCGAGGAGAAATTTAGTAGTCGGACTCTCAGACTACTGCTAATTTCGAACACTGCTTAAATTATTGATTTGATATTAACTAACATAATTATTGGGATACTATATGTATATCTAATAATAATTATATTTTATGTTTCAGAAGTTCGGCCTACATGTCAGATTTATGAATGTGAACAGCAGGATATCGATTTTAAGGATGCTTTAGGGTCAATGACAATGAAATCACGAGAGATAAAGGCTAAAATGTGAGACTGTCAATCTGACTAACCTTGAAGTGAACAAATGGAAAAAATGTCTCTTTCAATAGCATGGGCTTTTAAGGAAGAGGTACATGATTATTTAGAAGTATTTGTATATGATATTTCTTAATTATTATATTCTAATAGCTTTTTTTTTCTTGACTTGTTTAAAGGCTGACACAGGACAGTTTATTTTAAGTCAGTGAGCTTCGGTCACTGGATAGACTATTGTCACAAAAAGCCAAATTTATAAAAAAGAATTACAGTGTATTTAAATATCTTATACAAGAAATTAGGAACAAAATTAATTGCAAGAACAATTGTGACATGTAACATGTATTTAGGATTTCAGCTTTCTTTTCCTTTTTACCTCAGGACAATTCACATTAAAATATTGAATATTCACAGTAAGTAGTGTTAGCACTCCGACATATCTGACATATATGATCATCTTATCATCACTTAGCTGTCTATAGCTTATCAGAATCACTCACATTTATGAATTTAAATAATTTTGAAAAAATTGCTGCTTAGCAAATAGATAAAATACTTGGGGTGTCTGTGACTGATTGGTTTAGTTTCTTGATTTTAAACCTTTAAGCCTTTCACTGCTGTAAGTTCGTTCTCGGCAAGGGTTTACAAGTGGAATTTTAATTTTGCAATTAACTTTTTCTAAACAAATATTTCAGGAAACAGAGGCGCTTATATGATAGAACAGTAAAAGCAGGAGTGATAAGGAAAGATACATGTAGAATAAGATGTGTCTTCATGTCTGAAACACTAAAGAAATAGAAATATTGTGGTTTTATAAACTTTAAAAGAAATTGGAATATCAGGAGACTGCCTGCCCTTTGCAATGTTGGATAATGAGTTCTTAGATGTGATGTCGAAAGCCTCATGAATATAGTACCATGACTTAATCTAATTAGAAAAAGAAATGACATTGAGGAGAAAACTAGTCACCAGTCTTTCACCAAGAACTAGAGATAACTTTCCAATATTTGAAATATCATAATATGTATAGAACTTTATTGAGCCACCAGTTTTTCACCAGGAAAATAAGATCACATTAACTATTTTTAGCTCACCTGTCACAAAGTGACAGGGTGAGCTTTTTTGATCGCTTTTCGTCTGGCGTCCACTTTAAATGACATCTCCTCATAAACCACTAAGCCAATTTCATCCAAACTTCACAGGAATGTTTCTTTGGTGGTCACCTCTAAATATTGTTCATAGAACGCTGGTTGCCATGGCAACCAAAAGAAAAAAAACTTAAAGTATCTTCTTTTAAAGAACCTAAAGAGCTAGAGCTTAGACAAAGTATCTTCTTTTAAAGGTATGAAACATCTTCTAGTGAGTGTCTACCAAGTTTGTTCAAATAAAAGCCCTGGGGGTCAAAATTGGCCCCGCCCCAGGGGGTCATTGAATTCCCCTATATGCATATAGTAAAAACTTAAAAATCTTCTTTTAAAGAACCAAAATAGCTAGAGTTTAGATATCAAGCATGAAACATCTTCTTGTAAGTGTCTACAAAGTTTGTTCAAATAAAAGCCCTGGGGTCAAAATTGGCCCCTCCCCGGGGGTCATTGATTTTCCTTATATGTGTATAGCAAAAACTTAAAAACCTTCTTTGAAAAAACCTAAATAGCTAGAGTTTAGATATTAAGCATGAAACATCTTCTGGTAAGTGTGTACAAGGCCCCACCCCAGGGGTTTCATTGTTTTTAACTATATGTGTATAGTAAAAACTTAAAAAATCTTCTTTTAAAAAACCCAATGAGCTAGAGCCTAGATGTTTAGCATGTCGACCAAGTTTGTTCAAATTTAAGCCCTTGTATAAAAATTGGCCATGCCGGGGTGGGGGGTGGTGCAGAGGTCTTTGTTTTACATTATATGTGTGTAGTAAAAACTTAACATCATGAAACATCTTCTAACGGGTGTCTTACAAGTTTGGTCAAATAAAAGCCCTGGGTTTTTAAACTGGCCCCGCTCCAGGGGCCTATATACACATGGCCCTCTTGTTCAACAATCTTGTTGAAATATGTATGAACAAATCTTTATCAACTTCAAGCTTTTATTGAAGGAATTTGAAATAACTTGGCAGAAATGATTGTTATAATAAGACAATGAGTCATGTCAACAACCAGACCCCTACCTCCAGGGTCAAGGTCGCACTTGCTCATTCAAGGTCAACTTGTCTTTTTGAGAGTATATCTCGTGTCTGGTCTTCCCTATCTCTGAAGGGATTTTGTAAATTCTTGCCACAATTGCTCACAATAATGAGAAGATGTGTCATGCTCAACAACAGGTCACCTGCCTCCAAGGTCAAGGTCACACTTGGAGGTCAAATATTAGCATAGCCTGTTACAGGGTATATTTCGTGTCCGGTCCATAACTTTGTCATTTATTGAAGGAATTTGAAATAACTTGGCACAAATGTTTGTTATAATAAGACGATGATGTGCAACAACCAGACCCTTACCTTCAGGGTCAAGGTAACACTTGCTCATTCAAGGTCAAGATTGTCCATTTGAGGGTATATCTCGTGTCCAGTCTATACCTTTCTTATCTTTGAAAGGATTTTGTAAATACTTGCCGCAATTGTTCACAACAATGAGATGATGTGTTATGCGCAACAATCGGTCACCAACCTAGAAGGTCAAGGTCACACTTGGAGGTCTAAGATTAACATAGCCTGTTATAGGGTATTTTTTTGTCTGGTCCATAACTTTTTTGTATATCAAAGGATTTTGAAAACACTTGGCACAAATATTCACTATAATAAGACAATGTGTCAAGCGCAACACCTGCATCCCTACCTCCAAAGTCAGGGTCACATTTCGAGGTAAAAAATTAACATAGTCTTTTAAAGGGTATATATTGTGTCCAATGTAGAACTTCTTCATAGTTCAAGGGATTTTGAAATAACTTGGCACAAATAGTCACAATAATAAGACGATATGTCAATTACAACACCTGCACCCCTGCCTCCAAGGTCAAGGTCACACTTACATGTATAAAGGTAACAAAGTCTGTTATATGGTATATTTTATGCCCCGTCCATAACTTCTTCATAGATGAAGGGATTTGGAAAATACTTGGCACAAATAGTCACAATGATAAGATGATATGTCATGCACAACACCTGCACCCCTACCTCCAAGGTCAAGGTCACACTAAGAGGTCAAAGCAGGGATTTTTTCCAGGATTTTGGGAACATAACCCATACCCATGCAACTGAGAATTTCAGCGATATTTTGTTAAAATTGGGAAAAAATGTATGACTGAAAGTTTGCAGTGATTAAATGTATGCAAGCAATCACTGCCTAGGATGGCTTCTTCAAACATTTAAACACTATTACAGTAAAGAAGCCCTTATTTTCAAAGATTTTAGAATTCTTTATTCAATATTTATATTTTTGTAACTTTCAATTGGGAATATTTTCCTTTGGATTGGGAAAATAATATACTATTTTCAATTGGGAATATGTCCCAATAACGGCTATAAAATAAGCCAAAAAATCCCTGCAAAGCATAACATGATATATTTTGAAATTCAGTATTTCATTTGATTTCTTTAATAAATTTATTGTTGCATTTGCAGATCCAGCATTGATCATAATTTTGGACTGAAAATCCTTAGATCCCTGCCTCAATCTTTTGAAATAGCACAATTTTTTGCTTCATATAAAACTTCCCTGAGGCGGGGGACGTTGGTATCTCTGTTACAAATTCTTGTTTATTTTACCAACAAGTGTTCACTTTCAAACTTTTGATCATTGTATTTTTTGTACTACCTTTTGTATAATGTTGTATTTTATTTATGTTCTTATTCTAAGATTAGCATGGCCAACTCATGAAAGTCCAAATGATGGTCAACTTTTTTTATGTTTTTTTTTGTTTTGTTTTTTTTTAACATTATTTACTTTATTTTTACAGTGTTCCTCTGAATCATACATTCTGTTTTAGTTAAACATGCACTTCTTGTTACTTATTTTCCCATACTTCATATTACATTGATCACGGTTTGATGTGATGGCTCATAAAATTGTAACAATATCATTCTTTGTACTTTACCTAGTAATTTATGAAAACAGAAATGCTCTTGTAAGCTAACCAATAAGATTTGTACACCTTTTAAGGATTCAATTTATAACTGGTATATTCAACAATGTATCAAAACACAGGTCAAGTATGATGTCAGTTACATTCCACAAAATTTATACAACATAAGGCAGTAAGGGCATAGTCTGACTTTTTTTGGTTATTTTTATATATTGTATGTGCCATTTTCAATGTGTAAATTACTTTTTTTGTTCTCTTGAATAAAATTTAACTTTTAAATACATTTTTTAAAAAACATCCATGAAAATTAGCATGAATTTGGAGGCATATTGCTATTAAGATTAATCCTGTTGAATTTCTTGACTGGACTTGAAAAGCTTGAACATTATTGACTGTAAATAATAGATTAAGAGAATATCAAGATTCAAATTTAAGTCTGCTAACTGCACCATAGGGACATGTTAAAGTATCGCGCTTAAAGAAACGTAACGACCGGCAAATCCTCTATCTTGAAAATTCTATTCTTGAAAGCGCTCCTACTGTAACACGTTCCCTACTGTGAACTGTTTCGAGCATGGTCAGACTGCACAGACGTTCGGATTGGTCTGGGAAAGGCTAATCACTTCCAGAACTGATTAAAAATTTTGTATCGATATATCGATATATCAAAAGCTGAAAATCGACGATATATCGATATATCGAATTCAAACGTTTGTAATTTAAATACATGTCATGAACTGTTATCATTGTGTACGCAAGCATGTGTTACACATCACAAACACAGAGTACCAAAAGAAAGTATGTTTATTCGTTATCATATTAAACATACTTCTGAAAATTAAATGCCGCAAGAAAAAGGGCTAAAAGTAACGTTTTCCCTTTCACCACAGTCACAAGACAAGAAGAAATTGGTTTAAAATTGTATTGATTTTCTAAATAGTTAATCGATATTCTATAGATTGTTGAATATCGATGATGTATCGATATCGCGAAACTTATTGACAGTCCTAACTATAGCAGATTATGGGTTAAAAGAAATAAAATAGGCATTGAAACAAACATTTTGTGGTTACTTGTCATGTTGTGTATTCCAAGTAGTTTCATTTTGTTGTCTTGGTGATTTATCTCTGTTCAACAGATTTAAGTTCATGTCCGTCCGTCTGTCCTTATATTTTGGTTTTATGTGGATATGTAAACAATAAGTAACAGCCTTACGTGGTTTTATTCGGACAAATAGAGCAATTGGAAAGTCACTTAAAACCTTAATGTTTGAACTCCGTCTATCGGTACGTAGACCGACGTTTGTTCGTCCGGGCCAATTTCCTATGGCTTAGGTTCCGTCCGCCATACCCTTATACGGAGAGTAAGTTGAAAATCATTGTCAAAGGAATTTCCTTAAACCATCGATCAGTAAGAAGATTCCATCGTCCAAGAACTATAACTTTACCTTGCTCAATTTCTGATTTATCTCCCTTTAATTTAATCATGCTTATCCGGAGTATACTTTCTAAACTATCAATGATATTTCTCGAAACTTCAAGCATTTAATGGGACAAATAGAAAAAAGTGCTGTGCGCCACACTGTGTCAAAGAACGATAACACTACATACTTTAGTTTTCAATTTTCTGTTTTTATAATGCTTCTCCGTATAATAACTTTAAAAGTATCATAGGATATTTGACAGTGATAAAATAGGGCATCATAATTCTACCTTGCTTAAATTGTAAATTGTCTATCTTTTATGATACCGAAAATGTTAAATAATGCTTGTCTGGAGAAAAACTTTTAAATTATCGATGACATCTCAAAAAATATCATTTTAAATTTGTATAATTTTTATAACCAGAACCGAAGGTTCAGGGTGAGCTATTAGTATCAATTAAAGGGGGTGGGTGCCTTGGTCAGTAGCATCCTTGTGACAGTCACACTTAAATTTGCTTATATAATTTTACTTGGCCCCTTTAATTAAGGGACAACAGAGCTAAACATAGAAAAAAAAAACTGTAAACATTCTCCCCTGCTGAACTAATTGATGGATGGTCACCAAATTTTGTCTGTAGCATTCTTTGGTAGTTTTTTTTTATCAAATTTGCTCATATTAATTTGATTGGCCCCTTGTAGGGGCCACTAAAGCTAAAAACCTTTAAACATCTTACAGAAATAATTGATGGATGATCACCAAATTTTGTCTGTAGCATTCTTATGTAGTCTTTTTACAGCTCATTTTTTCATTTGAAAAAATGCCATCATATATTTGCTACAAACGTTTTAGTTTTCCACTTGCAAGAAAGAGTTTATAAATTACAGGTTAGGAGAATGGTTGCACTATCACTGCGGATGATCACGTGACCAAAATCGTACAATTGGCTCATAAAATGGCGACCTAAACGCTCGGTAAAAGCAGTGAAATTGAGGTAAGCATACAGTTAACGTTAAATTTATCTGTAAAACTAGGCCGCACAGAAAGGAAGGAAATTGTTCTTGACGGGCAAAATTCCAATTGTGCACAAGTTGTCATTGCTATTTTTGCTCAAAATGCGTTTCTTTTACTGAAAACAACGTATTTTAGTACCTGTTCGGCCCTTTTACTCAACACCAAAAACAACTTTTTCGACTTTCAGGCCTAAACAGAGAGAGCTACAAAGTAACCAATAACAGAACAGTACGTGTTTTTTATACAGGGGTTCCGTGCGGCCTTGTTTTACTGATAAATTTAACGTTAACTGTATGCTTACCTCAATTTCACTGCTTTTACCGAGCGTTTAGGCCGCCATTTTATGAGCCAATTGTACGATTTTGGGCACGTGATCATCCGCAGTGACTATCCTTGTCCAAGATACTTTATTACTAATAAATAAGTAAGTAAATAAGAATCTTGTACACGTACTGAATGTATTATTGTGTCTCAATGGACAAAACATATCCTTGTGAAATATTTAGACTTATTCAATCGATGATTTTAGACATTTATCTGCTACATTCTAAACTTTTCCAACAAAAGTTTCATTAGCTACACATGATGCTACTTTTCTAAATATCATTAACGTTAAATATCCAATAGATGCACAAAACCGTAATTTTTTAAGTATTTTATCAAAGTTTTTCTAAGTTGTATATTTGATGTGAAATATACAAAAATAAAAACAAATATGATTAAATAGTAAGTAAGTAAGTAAGTAACGACTTTATTTAATGAGGCTAGCACATTCGGTTTCCCGATCTTCCATGTGGGCCTCAGCATATACATACAATGTAACATAACAACATATAAATACAATGTGACATAAATTATATACAGTCAACATTTACAAAACATCATTTAAGAAATAAACTGTTAATTTTTTTTTTTTTTTTTTTTTTTTACACTTTGTGGCATTTTCAAAAACTTCAATATTGAAAAATACAACTAATGTTAAAAAAAAACAACACAGTTAGTCATCCTGGTATCAATATTAGAAAGCTATGTACACAATAAAAATGGAAAGAAATGACATATATAAAAAAATGGAAAAATGACATATATAATTTAAATGGAAAATTGCCAATGAATATAGTTGGTTTGAATTTTTTTTCAAAAGTTTCAGATTTTCTAACATGTATTGGAATGTCATTCCATATTTGTAGGCCCAGAGTAATTAAGTGTTTTCCTAAAACACTCTGTTTTTGGTTTAGGTACAATTAGTTTTTCATTTTGGACAGATCTCAAATTAAAGTGGTGTCTGTCATTTACTGTTTGAAAATTTATTTTTCATATACTTAGGAAAGGATGGTTCATTTATTGACTTATACATTAGAATTGCCTTTTTGTATCTGATTCTTTGGTCAAAGGACATCCAATTTAGTTCTTTAAATAGTTCATTTGATGGGGCTTCAAAATTTTGTCCAAAATTATTTCTAGCAGCTCTTTTTTGAAATTTGATTATTTGTGAGAGTAAATCACTGCTGCAGTTTCCCCAAATAGTGCAGCAGTAGTCCAAATGTGGCAGTATATATGCATTGAAGAAAAGTTTTCTAGCATGAAGATCAAGATATTGTTTAATTCTAAGAAGCAAAATAGAGCTGTGAATTGCATTTTTTAATAATTTTTTGAATGTGTGTTTTCCATTTTAGATTTTTTGTCAACGTAGACTCCTAGTACTTTTTCATTGTCTGTAAATTCTATTTCTTGATTGTGAAGGTTAAGAGAAGGTGTTGAAGAATGCTCAGATTTTGAATGCTTTATTGAGAAATTCATAGCTTTAGTTTTTTGTGCATTTAGTATCATTGAATTTTGTACACACCATGTGCTTATACTATCAAGATCTGATTGAAGATTATCTTCTACTTCCCTTATAGTATTTCCAGTTGAAGTTAGAGAAGTGTCATCTGCAAACATATCAGTATTTGACTTTTTTATATGAAGATGTATGTCATTTATGTAAATTAAGAATAGTAGGGGCCCTAGGACTGAGCCCTGGGGTACTCCGGAGACAACTTCAGCAGATTCTGATAAAACACCAGACACATTTACTTTTTGTGACCTGTCTGACAGATATGATGTAATCCAAGAAATAGTATGTGAGGAAAGATGATAGAAGGGTAGTTTTTCAATAAGAATTTTGTGATTAACTAAATCAAAGGCCTTAGATAAGTCCAGAAAAACAGCTCCAACAATTTTGCCATCATTAAGTGCATTTATCCAATTATCAATTAAATTTGTAAGTGCTGTTTCACATGAATGGTATGCCCTGAAGCCTGATTGAGCTGTGTAGAGGAAATTGTTTGTTTCTAAAAATAGCTTCAAGTTGTCAGAAACATGTTTTTCAAATATTTTTGAGATAAGTGGGAGAACTGAAATTGGTCTATAGTTGTTTTTGTCAGACTTGAGGCCTTTCTTGTAGATTGGTGTTACCTTTGATTGTTTTAACTGTGTAGGAAATTTTTCCCAGTTTTAATACTTAAGTTTATTATGGTACAAAGGGGTTTATCTATGACACTTGCTGCCGTTTTTAGAAATTTTGCACTAATGCCATCTAAGCCTGTTGCTTTCGTAATATCGAGACTGTTCAGTTTTTGTTTTACATAACTTAGTTCAACATAGGGATTTCAAATTTATTTGGTTGATTTGTGCTTTCAGATTTAAAAGATTCTTGAAGAGCAATTTTCATTTTATGTGATAACTCAGTTATATTTTCAGCTTTTTTAAATACATTTGCAAAAAAGGTGTTAAATGTTTCTGCTGTTAACTTTTGATCAGTTATTGGCAAACCATTTTCATCATTTATATAGGATGTCTGTTGACCATCTGTTTTTCCTGATAGACTTTTCAAGTTTTTCCAAAGTTTTTTTAGGATTTTTTCTTATTTGAATTTATCTCATGGTAAAAAAATCTGTTTTTGCTATATGGATGAGTTTTTTCACTTGTGTCTTCCAGTACTTGAAGTCATCAACATTATTTTTCTTTTTTGCATAGTCCCTACTATGTATTGCATTAGCTATATCTTCATTGAACCAATCAGCTTGATTTTTATGTTTAACTCTTTTTTGTTTGTATGGAGCATGTATGTTAAGAGTTTCTAAAAATAATTTGTTAAAAGTGTCTAAAGCATCATCTGGATCATTAAACATATCAATAAGGGACCATGGTTGTTTTGACAGATCATTTAGGAATGTATCAGCATTAAAGTTCTTTAAGTACCTGTATTTGATTATATCATGCGTTGGACCCTTTTTAACATTTTTATTTGTTCGTCTAGTAAAAATTATTGGAAAATGATCACTAATTGAAAATACAGGTACTGCAGTGTATGAGATATTTTGTGGTTGGTTTACTATAGATATTGGTCAATAATAGTTGATGATGCTGGTGTAACTCTAGTAGGTTGTTTAATAAGTGAGAAAGATTAAAAGTATGATTATATTGTTCCATGTTGAATTATTTGAGCCTGAAGCACCAAAATTGTAGTTAAGATCTCCAAAAAGAATTACTTCTTTGTCTTCAGTAAATATTTTATCAAGGACCTCCTCAATTTTATAATTCCATGAAGTTAATGATGAAGGTGGCCTGTAAATGTATCCTAACAATAAAGGCTTTTGCTTGTCAAGTTTCATTTCAAGCCATATTGACTCAATTTCCTCAGAACTGTAGGTCAACTCTTAGTTCACATGGCAATGAAGACTTCACATATAAAACAATTCCCCCACCATTTGATTTCCTGTCACGCCTAAAGAGTTGATAATTATTTAAAGTTAACTCTGAATCAGAAAAAACATCACTTTAAAAAGTTTCTTGAATTCCTAATACATCAATGTCAGGATATTTGTCTACTAAATATTTGATATCGTAAAGTTTGGGGTAAAGATAGTGAAATGTTTAAGTGGAAAAAGTTTAGTCCTTTCTTATCAAATGTTATTTCATTCAAAGTGGGGAGTATATCAACTCCTTCATCACATTCTAATAAAGATGAGTTCTCTTATATTGTTCCTTGAGTGTTGTTCACTTTTTATTTTGATCAGTAACGTTTATCAAACTTTCATCTATGTCATTCTCTAATGACGGTGCGGAACCATCCATGTTGGCCAGGGATTCCATACTCCACGATAAACTCCAAAACCTGGGATGAGGATTTGGAATTCTCCGAGCATTTTTCTGTCTGCTGTTGGCATGTCGAAAATTTACATGCGTCTCTGGAAGAGTTGCTTACTTGTTGTCTGGAACTGTTGTTTTCGATGCCAAGGATTTTTCTTATGCCTGCATTGAGTTGTTTTCCCAGTACAGTCGAACCTTCTCTATTGAGATGAACTTCATCGTAATAGAGACTTTGATCAGTCTTACCATTTTTCAAGAATGCACTAGAATTGTCAATAAAAAGGAACCCATTGGTCTTGCAGAGCTCTTCTATTAGACTATTTGTTTCAGCAATATTTTTCCTTGACAGCAGATCTCTCTTTTTTGGCAGAATAGATGATATTCCAATTCTCACTTTTTGGTTGACTGTCTGTAGTAAATTAACTATATCTTTGAAGTCTTCACAGATAGTTATGCGGAGAGTTGGCATTGGAGATATTGTTTATGCCTGTATGCAAGATGATTAGGTCAGTTTCTTCTGTTAATTTTCGATGTGAATCTATCATCTTCAATTTTTGTCTTGAGGTCCTGAACAGTTGCACCACTGGTTGATTTTATGGTGACATTAATCTGATTAGTATTTCATTTTTTTTCTTATAAGTCCTTTAGGGACTGAATCTCCAGAATGAGTACTTCATGTTTTTTCTTCGCTGGGCTCACACTTCTGTCTGGAGTAGATAATTCTGTGTTATTAGGACTTCTGCGTGTTTCTGAAAGAGATTGCTTCCTTTCATCTATACAACTGATATTCTGTTTGGTAGACAGGTGTTTTTCATTTACAGGATTTTGGGTTTCATTTCTGATGATCTGAAGTTATACTTTTACTTTTTAGAAGTTGTATCTCATGCTTAAGAGAGTATATGTCAGATTTAGCTGCAACATTTTCTGTTCTTTTCTTTTAACCAGTTCAAGTGAGTTTGCAAGTTTCCTCGAAATTGCTCTTTCATGGAAACAAAATTTGACTGAAGTGTGTCAATAGTATCTTGTTGTTGCTGTTTCATAGAAGCCTTTTCTCGGAATACTTTATTTTCCAGTTTTAAGGACTGATTTGTCTGTCTTTGTTTTATAATTTCTTCTTCTTCAAGAAGAAGAATTTTTGCATTTTGGTCACTTTTGAAGTCTTTTAAGTCTTTGATTGACGACTTAAGTTCTGCATTTTCAGTTTTGAGTATGTTATTTTCTGTGAGACATTTGCTGCATTTTATGTTTAAGTTCTCTTGAAAGTCACACTGCACAGAGAAATCACATTTTTCTATTAATGAAGAAGTAAATGTTCATTAGAGTAAGACAAGATGGATTTTTACTGTTGTTTTTTCACTGTTTTTTGTCAGATTTCTGTAGTTCATTGGTGTATTCCATTTTGACTGTCCAATTTTGTGTAGCTTTTGTTCGAGGTTTCTTGCCAGTTTCTTGAATGATAGTTAATTGCCTGTTAAATTCTTGGGTAATCAACCTTCTGCCCACCCCTTTTCTCAGTTTTCTTAGCCTTTTTCAACTCTTTTCCAAGTTTTAAGTATCCCACTGTTTAGAGATGGACCAAAGATTTGCTCTAGATACAGAACTTAAAAATACCAGTTGATTTTGATTTTGGTGAGGTTCTTTTGAGGTGTCAGATTAGGACTACTGATAGGAGATGGTGTCAGAGGAAGTGAATGGTGCTGTTTTGAGCCTTTTACATTCGGGTGTTGAGATTGTTGGCATTTGAGGCATGATGGGTTGCATTTTTTGATCATTGGTATCATTGTTACATTCAGATTGTTTTAAGTCACATTTTATATGCTCAAGGATAGTGTCCAACCATTTTACTCTGCATCCAGTTCCTTGGATCAACATTTTCATTGTCTTGTTATATACTGTAATAACAACTTCATGTTTGATTAGAGTTATTGTTGTTGTTAGCCCAGTATTGTCCTTTGTAGGTTCTAATTGATACATAGACTTTAAAATTTGAAGCATTGGTTTTGCATGTGTTGATTGTTGAAAAAAATGTAATAGAAATATTGTCACTTGTTGGGCTGACATACAGATCAAATAGATTATCAACTGTTATGTTGTCAGACAGTCATTGTTTGAAAAATCCTTTCAAAATCCTCCATATCCGTTGATGAATGATTAGAAGCCATTATCACAGATTGTTGTTAACACTTTAGTCCATTAAATATTTAAAGCCATTTTAGCACCTTTTGTTTGCAAAAAGATTAGTAGGAATTTCAGGTATTTTGAATTGAGAATTTATTAATCCTTCTTATATAAAATAAATGAGAAAAACACAGTGGAACTGAACAGTTTTCATCCAATTATGAATTTTCTAATCACAAAAACACTTTTTAATGTTAATATTAAGATGCAGAATTGTCCAAGGAATTTAGTCATATAAATATATCCAATTTCTTTAAAGGTAATCCATTTTTATTTGAAAGAATAGTGAGAGCAAAAAATGCACGTCTGCACAGTTTGAAAGCTAAAGACCCAATCCATAATATATTTATTTCGTGCAATCTTGAATAAACAAACATAAAAAATAATGGTATATTCTTTTCTTGGTCGTCTTTTACGGCCTTTTCCATGCTCGTAGATATTCGTATAACGTTAGTCACATGTGCTTCATCAAAAACTAAACTGTAGGATAATTTTTTTGTCTCTGTTAGATACAAAAAATCACTGTTTCTGTTCAACATTCGTTGTTTGTACACAAACATATCACTGTGGATTGAAAAGTTAATTAAACAGCAGAAAAGTACCAAAAATCGTTATAAAGAGACTATTGAATGAATGTAGGTTCCATACTGTAACAAGTTGAATAAAATTACATGTATATACGAGCCACTGGCGAGCACAATGTTTCAAATATAATGTACTATAATTATATTTCATAACAATATACGAAACAACAATTTTCAGTAAAAAAGAATCACGTGTATGCTATTCTCAAGCCTTTATACGATACTACCTCGATTAACGCATATGACATAGGGATCACTGGATGCTTAACGTATATGTTGTCACGTTCACTCTTAGCTTAACGCGTTTGACGTCAAGTTCACGCTTAGCTCGCTTAACGTATTTGACATCACGCTCGAATATATGTGCGGTTGTTGCCCGAGTCAAAAATGGCCAACTTTACTATACGGCACCATTCATTCATTAAAATGAATTTTGGAAGTAAAATAATTCCTTAACACTTGTCTTTAAGACTGATTTTTACAGAAATAAAAAACTCCGGTTAAATATTTCCTATATGTTTCCTACATAAAATATTTCTAATGATAAACCAGACTGTTATTTTATTCCATTATTTTTTATTTACAAAAGCTTTGATACTGTCATCCTTTGCCTGCCACCATGGAGCGGTATGCGCGGGTGATTTGGTGCCCGTGAAAGTAGAAGTAAAACATTGATCTCTGTAGGTGGCGATATTTTTGTCTTTATCATTCTCCCAGGTATGGAACATTTCTCCAGCCTTTGTAACATCCGGGTTGTAACCTGTATCCTTGCATAAGTCCGCAATATACGCTGTCTGGAAATCTATGTCATCATGCGCGTTTTTCAATTTGGAACGCTTCTCATACCATTCCTTTGAGTTTTCTTTCATCTCACTGAGTGATTTAGGTTCATTGGGAAGTTTACCGAGAATGTATCTGAAAAAAGAAAAAAAATATCTTAACAGGAAAAAAGTTTTCATCCTAAAATGTTGCTTTTCGTGCACAAAAATGTCGTCTGCTGCGAGTAGTCGTAGTAAACCCTTACCCCGCTTACTATCTTAAATGGAATTGTCCATTATTCAATCTGGACAGACGGTGAAGATTTTATTTTATTCTATAACATTTTTTTTTAAATTTCATTATTTTTTACAGGATAAAGTACAAATGTACTTATATAAAAACCCCTAATTTTAGTAAGTAACACATACATACAATATTTCGGAAAAAAAAACAGAATTTTTTACGGAAAGTGAAACCGCGTGTCTGAACAATTAAATATTCATGCGATTTCACATTACAAATAAAAACTATTTTTCCCCTAGTAAAGATTCTATGTATGGGTTCCTCACTAGAATGAGCGGGCTCTACACTTTAACCCATAAAAATTAAAGAAATATTAAAAATGTTATGGCAGTTTTCTGCCCTTACTCACAAAAACCACGTGGTATAATTTTTTTTCACATAAAAAGTATCATTGACAGAGGTGCTATAAAATTCAACACGCCAGAAAAGTTACAATTCATTCTTTGTACTCAAACAAAAATGAATTTAAACATATAATTCAATCAGAAAAAAATGTTGTGTTTTTTTGTATAAAACGAAACGCTGACAAATCTAAAAACATTGATGATAAAATGTATATACAATAAAACCCATGAAAAGGTCTACCAAAGAAAGAGACAAGGTATGGCCTTTATACCTTTATAGACAGGTGGTCTAAGACATGTGGTCTTTATTTGGAGGTTACTTTATTATGTTTAATCTATTTAGCTCTCCGCTTACTTGCAAATCCATTGAGCTTCAACATCAAACATAGTGTATGAGTAGTACTGGTCTTGTAGTCCCATGTAGAATAGTCTGCTGTCCTCACCCATGAAATAAAGCAACCCCTTATACGTATTGTCCGGAAACATGGTCAATGTCGACCTCAGACGAAGGTTGTCTTCCATAAATGGAAACGAGTACTTGTACCCTGTGCAGAGTAACACAGCGTCTATTTCCGCGCTCGAGCCATCTTTAAAAATGTGCTATGTTTCCATCGAATTTCTGACCAAAGGTCTTTCTTCAATTCCTTTTGGCCATTTAAATCCCATCGGTTTTGTTCTCCATGTGCAGATGGCACTTTTTGCCCGCGTATTTCATACATTGAAGAGACAAATCTTCTGCTGAATAGCTGGAACCAACAACCAATAGACGCTGTGTCCTTAAATTCTTTTAGCGTCACGAAAATCATGCGAATGAAGTATCCTCCCTTCGAACGTATCTAGTCCAGGGAAATCTGGGATATTAGGAACATTGAAAATTCCAGTGGCAACGATGACGTAATCAAATGATTCTTTTAATGAAGTGTCTGTTTCGAGGTTTGTGATATCAACAGTGAACTTTTTGTCTCTTTCGTTATACTCAACATGCCTCACTACTGTACTGAATCTGATGTATGGTTTCAGATTTACATTGTTGGTCCAGCGGCCTGGAAAATAAAATACATATACTAATAACTAGTAATTAGCGCATGGCTTATCAGTCATTTGTAACCAAGTCATTTAATCACAAAGCAGAGGTGATATAAGTTTTAGATTGCTCCGGATCACGGCAGTAATCCACATTGAAAGGAGTGTTTAAATTGTACACATTTGTGCATTAATGTAAGTCAAAGTCATGATCTTATTCAAGGTGACCATTAAATTATAAATTATGCCTCATCACGGGGGTTGGTGTTCAAACAAAATTGTCCAGCCGAAATGATAAAATTTAGCGTGAAATTAATATCGATCAAAGTTTTTTACCCTCTAGATAATCCCTGAGAACAGGTCTTGGTGGAAATGAGGGAATGGCTTTCCCAAAATGTTTTTCGAATGTGTAATCTGGAAATTCCAGGCATTCTTTTGGACCATTTGACCACAAATGTCTATACATACCAGAATGACATGGTTCACCATAACCATCAGTACCTGAAATAGAAATACGTAGAAATAAAACAATAAAATTAACTAGCTAGCTTTAAATTTACAAAAATCGCCGAAAAGAATGTTATAAAATTATACTTTATATAGTGGAACAGTATAAAGTGATTTATGTTTGTACAGTTTCATCTTATTTTAGATCTTAGCACATTTAAGGCATTTCTGGTGTTTAAACACTTTTCGGTGTAATTCTATCTTTCGGATCATAGAAAATTTTTCACCACTAGGTGTCGCACGCAAAAGTTTTATCTGAAAATTTTTTCACTCTATTTTATATTTTATTTATTGCTCGTCAACAGTTATTCTCAATAATTATTTATTTGGGGAATCTTATTTAATCTACCACGTAGTCGCAAATAGCTTCTGGTAAAAAAGCAGTTAGTTTTCTCGGCGACCCTGTCACAGCTTCAACGATGTCCTACTTAGGACAGCGTGGATAGCGTGGGTTTGTTACATAATTTGTATCGTTCCTTTTCATTAATCTCTTTGTTTGAGAATAGTTATGAATGTTTTGTTACTGGGCCACTCTTTTACAAAGCGCCTCCAGAGATGGTGTGGTACGAAATGTTTGTTGAATTTGAATTTAGATTCGACCGCGTGCAAGTTTATTGGCATGGAGTGGGCGGAGCTTATGTTGCGTCAAAGTCTAAAGCGAAATCAATTTGGTGCGATGTTTATTTGGTAGATGAATTGGAGATAAACTGCACAGTTTGTAGATATTGGAAGTAATGATTTATGCATTCCAAATTTGCAGCCAAATCAGTTGGTAGATAGCATTATCAGTTTTTATGTTCAAATATATTTAGTCGTGGTAGTCAAGTTGTTGTCATCTATGAATTTTACATAGAGCTGGTGACCATGTATATAATGCCAAGGCTGACACAACAAATCAGTTTTTGAAATCATATTGTGAAGACAAGCCTTCCCTAATATTTTGGACTCACAAACGGAACAACTTCAACCGTCGTTTTATTAGGGATTATGTTGCAAATGATGGGGTCCATGTTGACAACCAAAAGGGGCATGCCTCGTTACTATGCTTCAGTTAGAGGCTCCATTTTATTGGCTGAAAAAATGTTTATCACAATAAGTTTCCTGTCTTCACATGTGTATATATTTATATATATTTGTATATGTATTTCTTTTACATGTTTCTTTTCATACATTGTGTTTCAGATTATATACACTCAATTGACAAAACAGTGAATGAGTGATAGTTGTGTGGGACATTTATTTCATGCAAAGATTTGATTTGGTATAACTAACATTAAAAGATTTGCCATAGATAAGTAAGTGATAATTCTATTTGCCTTTCATTGTTGCATTATTTATGATTGTGTTGCCATACAATTCTCATCTATTCTGTTTAATTTTGGACCATTATCCTAATAAGGTCCCTGTTAACAACATTTAGTGCCCTGAGTTGGCATTGTTAATTTTATATACCGACACACATCCACCAGTTGATACCCAGGGATATTTGTTGTTATGGTTGACCATTTGAACATGGTTTGCTTCCCTGTTTATACATTTTCCTAGTCAGATATTACACCGTGCGTGTGTTTGTTTGGGGATGCACAAATTATACCATACTATTTACACTATTTATTTTAATTTTTATCACCTGCGTGTTTGAATTTTCGGTAACACTGGTTGGATACTTTTCTACCAAGTACACCTTTTACCACTTGGTTTTAACAATTGTTCCAGTCTTGGTTATATTTCACTTCATTGTACATGTAGACTATTCTTATACAATATCCAATGGGGTTATCCCAACATATTCCAAACCTATAATTAATTCTTGTAAAACATACATTTCAGAATGCCCAAAGTCGCCACCAAACAAAGCCAAATCTGGCAAGAAGCAGAAGAAAAACGTTAGCAGCAAGTTGGACAACTCATCGCCGACTGCATCAGCAAGGATGAGGAAGTGCTCAAGGTAATTGTGGATTTACTGCCTACCACGGATAAAGATGACGGTACGGCCAATTATGAAATTGAACCAGACCAGGATGTCCAATCCATGTCCACTAACCATGACCAAATGGACACTAGTGAGGATGGTGTTAGTTTAAGCACCATGGATTCTGGACCTGTTCCCCTTGATTTAAGTAACAACTCGGTGGATCTTTAGGATCTTTTTAGTCTAGTCCATCCGCCTATAGACTCAAAACTAAGGCAGCAGATATGGAATCGGGAATTTGTAGATCTGGGGGTTCTTTATTTTAGAGAAAAAAAAACATATCAAAAACCACCACAATCCAGGAATCTGGAAATAGAACGGTCACCTCTATTCAGGAGGGGTCCAAGAAACAAATAAGCACTATATTAACTTGGTCTAGAGCCTTTCAACAATACGCCGATGTGTATTGTTCCAAGTACCCTTTGGAGAGTAGCCAACTCTTCCAATATATGTCTATTATACAAAAAATGGCCCAATCTACTGATAACTGGTTGCTGTACGACACTAAGTTTAGGCAGCTAAGGGCAACCAACCCTCAACCATGGGGGATAATCCATACCGAAACATTCCTTTTTTGCTCAATTGACAAGCCAGCCAATCACAGGGTCCAAAACAACAACCATTCCTTTCGGAAATACCTCCCTCCCCACATCTTTTAAAGAAAAGGTTATTGTTGGGAATTTCAAAAAAGATCCTCTTCCTCAAAAACGTCCTGTTCTGTCAGTCACAAATGTGCAAACTGTGAAGGACAGCATGCAGCCATCTCCTGCCACCTTGATTATAAAAAAATTCAAACAACCCATCAAAACAGGTGACAAACACAGCCAAGTAATAAGGGCTTTAAGGTTATCAACCCCTATAAATGTATCCTCCCTACAACAATATCTTGATGGCTATTATCTCAAACAATCTGTAATTGATGGTTTTACTTACGGCTTTAGTTTAGGTACTGTCGGTTATGTCCCGGCCTTGTCAGCCAACAACCACCGCTCTGTCAAGGCCCAGAGGGCATTGGACTGTTTATTTAAAAAACAAGAAAGAAAGGCATATAAAGCTTATATAAGTAAAAAACATGACATAAAGTTGGACAGCATAAAAAACAAGAAAGAAAGGCATATAAAGCTTATATAAGTAAAAACATGACATAAAGTTGGACAGCAATTCGTTATATAAGTAAAAAACATGACATAAAGTTGGACAGCAATTCGTCCTGTACATATAAAAGTAACATGTAGTAAAACAAACAATATTAAAACTAGGCAAGCAGTTGTGGTGGGGTGGTGGCGGTAGAGTGAAACAATTTTCAGATAAAAATTTTGCGTGCGACACCTAGTGGTGAAAAATTTTCTATGATCCGAAAGATAGAATTACACCGAAAAGTGTTTAAACACCAGAAATGCCTTAAATGTGCTAAGATGTAAAATAAGATGAAACTGTACAAACATAAATCACTTTATACTGTTCCACTATATAAAGTATAATTTTATGTTTGCACCTGGCAAGACTCAGCAGTTTATTTATGTCAAGATAAAATAGAACAAATACCAAATTGGATGAAAATGTCCAGGCCCAGAGGGCACTGGACTGTTTATTTAAAAAACAAGAAAGAAAGGCATATAAAGCTTATATAAGTAAAAAACATGACATAAAGTTGGACAGCAATTCGTCCACCACTGGTCCAACCAAAGAGACTTGACAGGCGCAAATTTAGACGACAAAGAAATTTAAATTGTATAGATGCCTACCACTTTCCCAAACCACCAAAAGAAAACAAATATATGTTACAGCAAGTTCTAGAGAAAGTTATAACAATTCTACATGAGTATGATCAAGCAAATCATAGTAGAGAACACTAATGTGGAACAATTTGGAATTCCTATCAGGTTACATATATGTAGTCATAAAGTGTAACTAATATATATATATATATATATATATGTATAAGTAACATGAGAAAGAAAAATATTTACAGTTATAACAAAGCTATTTACAACAAAATGGGTATTAACAACTGTATTATTTTTAAGGGTAAAACTTGTCACATGAGCAAGTGCTTGAAAGTAAAAAACTTACAATATAGAAGTTAACAGGGGTAGACCCTGCCGCTAGCAGGTCTATTATTAAAACACTTTCGACTAGATAAATTATTATGAGGCTTATTAAAACGATGTTAGACAAAAATATGTGATTTTATTTACTGGAATAATAGTGAGACAAATTGTCAGACTAGAATTATGTTGACTAGTTATGATAGTAAAAATTTACAATACATAAATATAAAAAGCAATAAAAGTAAATACAAAAGTACAGATCTTCGGCTCAATAAGGAGCAATTGAAGAAGCATTGCAATGGATTTCATTTTGACTAGCAATATTTTGAGTATGTATATAGTTGTAAATAATTAGAAAATGTTACAAAACCAGCATCAAGATATTTGTGTCACACCCCAATGACACAATAAGCAAATACATATTAACAAAACAATTGTCACTTATTTGTGTTTGCCCAATGACACAAAATGCATATACGGAGTAAAGTATCAACGGCTATAACCAGGTATGGCTTCACAAAAACAAACCTTTTAAACTGTTTATCCTAAAAATTATTCAAAGAATAATTAGATCTAATGTGCTCAATTTGACAAACACCTTGTGATATATGCACCATTTTGTTAAGAATGGCCTTGAGTGATTGAGTGACTACTAAACTGCATAAATATACACGCACGAAGATTTTTTTTATAAATATTTTAATGTCGTCTGG